>NW_022147432.1:4627586-4679263 GCF_002938485.1 Sitophilus oryzae | reverse complement strand
CTCCTTTTTAGAATTAGGGTCCATAAAACAAGAGCTTTCCCGTTTAAATATCTCTATTTTTGATCCTTTCAAAAGAATATACTCCTTATGATTTCAACATATTCTGTATCTATATTGTCTATTATTTATACGTCTATTGTTATATGTCTATTATTATCTATATAATGTTTTAATTATTTTGACCATTGGCGTTGTTGACAGAGGTGACTAGTTCGTAATTTCTACACAGCTAGCGCTAATCGAAATAATTTGGAAACAAGATTTCCATTTATTGTCGATTCATTTTCGAAACACGACTTTCTCTCTTTTTAGACACAAATATGATAAAATATAGATGATTTGAATCCGACTCCATATCAATTTTATAAAATATTGAATTAAAATTCCGCCATGTTGGCTAGTGATAGCGTTTTTGACTAAAATGCATATTTTTATCAACTGTTGAACTCATAAGAACGCGTTCTACTTACATTGATCTATATACTTTTATTTTCAGAACCATGATATAGAAATGAAGACCAGGGTGGCAAAAAATCAAGATCTTTTTAATTTTTGATTTTAATCGGATTTTTTAGCCGACCATACCAACAGGTATGGTAGGCTATTAAGATCGGATTTTTTTTTTAAATTTCACTCAAAATGAGTTATTTGGGTCATAAATGACCTAAATACAAAATATTTTCATGGTGTCTGTCTGTCCGTCTGTCCGTCTGTCTGTAACACGATAACTCAAAAACCGCTAAACCGATTTTAACCAAATTTGGCATAAAAATATTGTGGCACACGAGAATCTGGCCGTTTTTGGTGGGGGTGTGGGGTTGGTAAGGGGGTATGGAAGGGGGTTAAAAATTTTAAAAAATCGTAACTCCTAAATTACAGTAGCTAGCGAAACGCGGTTTTCAATTTAATATTAGGAATAATATTGGCAACAAAATTTGTAATAACATCAAAATCAATCAAAATCGCAGTCTTTGAGATAAAAAAAATTGAAAAATTCCTTTACTTTGAAATTAAAAGAACTGCCTACCAACTTTTTATTAAGATATTTTAGTATGGGCGGCTATACGTGCTTCCCGGCGCCAATTTTTTTAAATCAATTTTCTATTTAAAGTCCTATCCTAAATGGCTAAATCTTCGTAACTCTGCCCGATATCGATAATATTAACATTTCTACGGCGCGTGTCGTTTTTCCACATCGGTCATCGATATATTTTATACTGTAAACTTTACTGATGCCCCTATTTCCCCCCAAAAAAAATCCCCCGCTTAAATCAAAGAGATTTTTTTGGAAATATTCCTGACTGTCTTAAGTCGAGAATAAAATTAGTACCATCAAATATTCAAAGTACAAAGTACTTAGTGCAGAACAAAATGTCGCTAGAAAATTGAAATGAACTAGAAGGTAAATTAGGGAAGGCAGAAGTTAGCTTAATCAACATTCAGCTGTTTCAAAAAAGATATAAAACAGCCTTGACATCAACTTATTATTTTTAGACGTTGATTATAGTCCTGGAGATTAAAAATATAACCTGGCATCAGAGGAAACTAATTCTGCACTAGAGTTTGCGAATCACACGGATAACACGAAGGATTACACACACATCACACGGATAACACGAAGGATCACACACAAGGATTCACACGAAATAACTATAAAAATCGCTCCAACATTTTAATAGATGAATAGATATTATGTTATATGTTACTATATCTTTTACAATTATTCAATTATTTTTCGATGTATTAAAAAGTATTTAAACGTTACAACAGCAAGTGTAACTTTGTATTTGATGAATAAAAATAGAGTATATTTCTTAAAGGAATACTTTTTTATTTTTATAGCTTTATAGGAAAAGTTTTTATAACGTTTAAAGTAATTTTTTGATTTATCATACGTTTTTAAACAAACTGATTTTTTAATTTAAATACATGATTAAAATAAAAAAAGAATCCGTTGATTTAAATCAAGTTGATTTAAATTATTTCACCCTGTTTAAGACATAATCTGTATAGAAAGGTGATATCTTGTTCTTCTTGTTTCACACATGAGACACTTTTTAATTTCTGTACTAATTGTCCAGATCCTTTGGCAAATACATTAATTTTCTATTAATAGTTTTGATTATTAGTGCGCGATTTTCTTTCGTTTTTGAGGCTTAACCGAGCCTATGAGGGTCCAGAAACCGCTGTTGCCAAGTAGTCTCATTTTTTCGATTGGATTTGCTTGTCGGATGTCATTAATTATCGATTCATTTTCGACATATTAAACTCATTAATATTAAAAGGCTTAAAGGTATTTAAATTTTAATGTAACGGTAGCTGTCACACGTTTAATCATTCAGCGTTTTGCAGGTGGTTTTACTTATTTTTTTCCTGTCCTGACGGCGTCAGGTAGGTGGTTTTAGAAGAGGATGTAGTCGCTGGTTACATGTTGATTATCTTTTGATACAACATGTAGATAAATTAAATAATTACAGCTTAATGAAACTGAACGTTTTCTGTAGCAATAAAAAATGAATTGAAATTGAAATGCTTCTGCAATCTCACAAGCGAAGCTTAATCATTTTTTTCAAAATTGATTTTTCAGAAAATTTATAGCCTCTTAAAAAAATCAATTAAAAACAAATAAAAATTACCAGGGAATAGGCAAATGTTTATACATACACTTACGGTGTT
The DNA here is from genome assembly GCF_002938485.1 of Sitophilus oryzae. Taxonomy (NCBI): domain Eukaryota; kingdom Metazoa; phylum Arthropoda; class Insecta; order Coleoptera; family Curculionidae; genus Sitophilus; species Sitophilus oryzae. The sequence continues at coordinate 4,676,587 of NW_022147432.1, read as the reverse complement.
GTGCGATAAATACATGTTAATCAGTTCACATTTTAGTGCTTAAGAAGAAAACTACTCGTATAACATAAGTTCAAATATGGTTCTTTATAAAAATGCAGGTTGTTTATATTTATAAAAAAAAGATACTGTTACGTTTTCCGTCGGTTCCGTGTGGATAGAAAGTCACAATTTATTTAAATACTAATTAACAAAAACAATAACGATAAAAGACTTAAAGAACTATTTACAAACGATTTATAACTATTTATCTAGAAAGAATTTATTTTGAATTTTAGCGCGTCAACTGCACTCGTCTATTTATGTCTGCCCTCTTTAGGCTCCAGCCGCCGGTTTTTATACCCACAGCTAAAGTTTTCTCGAATAGTCCATAGATCGTTAGGTGCATAGAGAAGGTTTCGATTGTTCTCGTATGTACTACTCCATTCTAGTAGAACTCGATTCTTTTCGAAACTTCGAATGAATTATTACGGTGTCTATTTTTAATGCGATGTTAAGGCCATCTGAGGGCGGGACATATAGTTAGGTTAGGTCGAGTCCACACGGGTCCGCAACAATACAGTATTTTCACAGTAGCTGCTTTTCTTGATACTTCTAAATTATAGAACATTTAAAAATATAACTAAAATTAAATGGTTGTAAGTGAACAACTGCTTACATCTAATGCGAAAAGAGCGCTCTTAGAGTATTTTAGATGTTTTGGTGTTACTTTCATTAATAGCTAACCACATAAAATATACAAATGTATTTAATTTCTTTTTTTTTCTCTTTTTTTTTCTCATGGAAATGAATGTAAATATCTTTTCTAAGTTGAATTTAAGTAATACTTATTGGTAACTAGTTCTGAAAAAAGGATTAATTATTTTAAAAACGAAATGATAATTCTATTGTAAGGGGCTGAAAATATAACCCTGTATATTTATTTATGTGTTTACACAAACTTTTTTTGATTTTTTAAACTTTACAAAAAACAGAGTATTAAATTAATATGCTATTAAGACAAAATAATATAATTACATTTTTTACAGCCAATTTAAGTACACTCTGTATACATATTCAATTTTCTGAATTCAAAACATCACTTATATATTGCTTATATACTTAGAAAACCACATTTATCAAAAATAATTTTAAAAAATGTAGTAGTAAGTTGAAAAATTGTTTTTTGCCACTTCGCATTTTCGGCATCACTGTGCGGCGGCTCTCAAAATGTTGCCATTATTTTTTTAAAGTGTCAAAGTTAAATAACTCGGTTATTATCAATTTATTTTCAAAAAGGTAAAGAGAAAATATGTTTCTTTTGGCCAGATCTACCACCCTTTAAAATATCTGCACTTATTTCTGGGACACTCTGTATAGACCAGACCAGCCGTGTATAGTTTGTTTCATTTATTGTTGATTGTTGATTGAAGAGCATTCTAATCATGGTATCTAAAAATTTACTATTTCATTTAATAATTGATCTCATCTATCTAGTTTATAATGAAGCAAAAATTTAAAAATAACATAATGTTTTATTGAAAATTTCAAAATATCTCGGGATACTCAAGAAACATAAGTGGACAATTCTAGTGCCTCGAAAAATAAAAAAGGTCGAGAAACCAGGAATATCAATAAAAATAGGCATTGTACAGGGTGCTCCATTTTGGTTGAAATCATGTGTCAATCAAGGGTGTGGTTTGCACAAACCTGTCCCACTTTTTTGTGTTTGTCCCACTTTATTAAAAGTATAAAGTTAAATAAAGTTGCGATGAGTTTTACGGCTATTAAGCTATCTTATACACTCAAGCTATCTTATACATACAAAGAGGTCCTAAAAAGAACAATGTGCGACTGTAAGGTCTACTACTAAACATTTTCAAGTTTAAAGTATCGTAACACTATTTATTTAAACCAAGAACAGGTAATACAAAACTAAAGTTTCAAAACGAATGACAATGTCAGGAAATAAATAAATAAATGCGTCAACTTGACATTTTTTACAGCAGAGCTACCACCTGAATCCCCAGCGCGAAGTTTAAATACCAGTTATTCGGCACCGGCGCCGAATATGTCCTTGGTTGAAAACAATGAATTTAAAAATCGCACCCTCGATTACGTAACTAAAAGTTGAATTGATATGAAATATAGTTCTCTAAAAGTTACTTACTAATCCAAGCTGAGTCAAAAACACCCTGTATTTATTTACGACAAATCGATATATGATAAAATCATTATAGACCTTCGCTTTAGACAATTTAAAGTCCAGACTATATCTTCTTTCGCCTCCCCAAAGCCCCGCTTTTTTACCTCTGGCTAACAAACGGGGTATCTTTACGATATCCACTGACCAGTTTATAGTGTTGCCTATAAATTTTATGCTCTTTGATTCAGCGGAAAACCAAACGTTGCGCTCCTTTTTAGAATTAGGGTCCATAAAACAAGAGCTTTCCCGTTTAAATATCTCTATTTTTGATCCTTTCAAAAGAATATACTCCTTATGATTTCAACATATTCTGTATCTATATTGTCTATTATTTATACGTCTATTGTTATATGTCTATTATTATCTATATAATGTTTTAATTATTTTCACCATTGGCGTTGTTGACAGGTGACTAGTTCGTAATTTCTACACAGATAGCGCTAATCGAAATATTTTGGAAACAAGGTTTCCATTTATTGTCGATTCATTTTCGAAACTTTCTCTCTTTTTAGACACAAATATGATAAAATATAGATGATTTGAATCCGACTCCATATCAATTTTATAAAATATTGAATTAAAATTCCGCCATGTTGGCTAGTGATAGCGTTTTTAACTAAAATACATGTTTTTATCAGCTGTTGAACTCATAAGAACGTGTTCTACTTACATTGATTTATATATTTTTATTTTCAGAACCATGATATAGAAATGAAAATAAAAACATAAAAAAAATCCTCATAGACGTGTTGAAGACCAGGGTGGCAAAAAATCAAGATCTTTTTAATTTTTGATTTTAATCGGATTTTTTAGCCGACCATACCAACAGGTATGGTTTGGGTAGGCTATTAAGATCGGATTTTTTTTTTATTTCACTCAAAATGAGTTATTTGGGTCATAAATGACCTAAATACAAAATATTTTCATGGTGTCTGCCTGTCTGTCTGTCCGTCTGTCTGTAACACGATAACTCAAAAACCGCTAAACCGATTTTAACCAAATTTGGCACAAAAATACTGTGGCACCCGAGAATCTGGCCGTTTTTGGTGGTGGTGTGGGGTTGGTAAGGGGGTATGGGAGGGGGTTAAAAATTTTAAAAAATCGTAACTCCTAAATTACATTAGCTAGCGAAACGCGGTTTTCAATTTAAGATTAGGAATAATATTTGCAACAAAATTTGTAATAACATCAAAATCAATCAAAGTCGCAGTCTTTGAGATAAAAAAAATTGAAAAATTCCTTTACTTTTTAAAAGAACTGCCTACCAACTTTTTATTAACATATTTTAGTATGGGCGGCTATACGTGCCTCCCGGCGCCAATTTTTTTAAATCAATTTTCTGTTTAAAGTCCTATCCTAAATGGCGAAATCTTCGTAACTCTGCCCGATATCGATAATATTAACATTTCTATGGCGCGTGTCGTTTTTCCACATCGGTCACCGATATATTTTATACTGTAAACTTTACCGATGCCCCTATTTCCCCCCCAAAAAAATCCCCCGCTTAAATCAAAGAGATTTTTTTGGAAATATTCCTGACTGTCTTAAGTCGAGAATAAAATTAGTACCATCAAATATTCAAAGTACAAAGTACTTAATGCAGAACAAAATGTCGGTAGAAATTTGGAATGAACTAGAAGGTAAATTAGGGAAGGCAGAAGTTAGCTGAATCAACATTCAGCTGTTTTAAAAAAGATATAAAACAGCCTTAACATCAACATATTATTTTTAGACGTTGTTTATAGTCCTGGAGATTAAAAATATAACCTGGCATCAGAGGAAACTAGTTCTGCATTAGAGTTTGCGAATCACACGGATAACACGAAGGATCACACACAAGGATTCATACGAAATAACTATAAAAATCGCTCTAACATTTTAATAGATGAATAGATATTAAGTTATATGTTACTATATCTTTTGCAATTATTCAATTATTTTTCGATGTATTAAAAAGTATTTAAACGTTACAACAGCAAGTGTAACTTTGTATTTGATGAATAAAAATAGAGTATATTTGTTAAAGGAATACTTTTATATTTTTATAGCTTTATAGGAAAAGTTTTTATAACTTTTAAAGTAATTTTTTGATTTATCATACGTTTGTAAACAAACTGATTTTTTTATTTAAATCCATGATTAAAATAAAAAAAAATCCGTTGATTTAAATCACGATTTAAATCTTGATTTAAATCAAGTTGATTTAAATTATTTCACCTTGTTTAAGACATAATCTCTATAGAAAGGTGATATCTTGTTCTTCTTGTTTCACACATGAAACACTTTTTAATTTCTGTACTAATTGTCCAGATCCTTTGGCAAATACATTAATTTTCTATTAATAATTTTGATTATTAGTGCGCGATTTTCTTTCGTTTTTGAGGCTTAACCGAGCCTATGAGGGTCCAGAAACCGCTGTTGCCAAGTAGTCTCATTTTTTCGATTGGATTTGCTTGTCGGATGTCATTAATTATCGATTCATTTTCGACATATTAAACTCATTAAAATTAAAAGGCTTAAAGGTATTTAAATTTTAATGTAACGGTAGCTGTCACACGTTTAATCATTCAGCGTTTTGCAGGTGGTTTTACTTATTTTTTTCCTGTCCTGGCGGCGTCAGATAGGTGGTTTAAGACGAGGATGTAGTCGCTGGTTACATGTTGATTATCTTTTGATACAACATGTAGATAAATTAAATAATTACAGCTTAATGAAATTGAACGTTTTCTGTAGCAATAAAAAATGAATTGAAATTGAAATGCTTCTGCAATCTCACAAGCAAAGCTTAATCAGTTTTTTCAAAATTGATTTTTCAGAAAATTTATAGCCTCTTAAAAAAATCAATTAAAAACAAATAAAAATTACCAGGGAATAGGCAAACGTTTTTACATAAAGTTACGCGTGTTGTGCGATAAATACAAGTTAATCAGTTCACATTTTAGTGCATAAGAAGAAAACTATAACATAAGTTCAAAAATATGGTTCTTTATAAAAATGCAGGTTGTTTATATTTATAAAAAAAGATACTGTTACGTTTTTCGTCGGTTCCGTGTGGATAGAAAGTCACAATTTATTTAAACACAATTTATTTAAATACTAATTAACAAAAACAATAACGATAAAAGACTTATAGAACTATTTACAAACGATTTATAACTATTTATCTAGAAAGAATTTATTTTGAATTTTAGCGCGTCAACTGCACTCGTCTATTTATGTCTGCCCTCTTTAGGCTCCAGCCGCCGGTTTTTATACCCACAGCTAAAGTTTTCTCGAATAGTCCATAGATCGTTAGGTGCATAGGGAAGGTTTCGATTGTTCTCGTATGTACTACTCCATTCTAGTAGAACTCGATTCTTTTCGAAACTTCGAATGAATTATTACGGTGTCTATTTTTAATGCGATGTTAAGGCCATCTGAGGGCGGGACATATAGTTAGGTTAGGTCGAGTCCACACGGGTCCGCAACAATACAGTATTTTCACAGTAGCTGCTTTTCTTGCCAAGCTCTGTACAGATGTAGGCAACCCCTCGCATGTACGAGTAATGTATAGATCATACCAAATAAACATTTAATCGCGTGATTACCCAAGTAGTATTTTTAGACACAAAATCGAAACAAATTTTCTGCTGAGAAACATTTAGAAACAGTTTCGTCATATTTTTGATACATAGGTTTCTTAACATAAATTGCTTTCTGTTTCGAAACATTTTACTAAAATATGGTTTCGCTACATAAGCTATAACAATAAAGATGTTAATGTTACAAATTTTTCGAAACATTTAAGAAACAGATGTGGCTCACATTTACAGATTTCGTACCCGTTTGGTGCCTAAAAAGTTTCCATAATTTATTTGATATTCTGTCAAATATGAGAACATAACCTTACTTTATTGTTTGGATTTTGTTCTGCAGATTTTGCATTTAAGCATTCTTCAAGTTTTTGTAGTACTATAATTAAAAATGCAGAAGGAGGGACATATGGTATGGTTTCGTATGCGATTTTATAATTATTTATTATACGCATTAAGTACAGAGATGATTTGTTTTAGGAACAAATGTAATAACAGCCATTACCCATACCAAACAGGAGACGTTTTTTCCTATTTTTTCCACAATGGAACACATGTTTTATGTTCTAATTGTGTTATAATAAGTAAATAAAAATGTTTTAATTATTTTGACGAGAAGTTTTGATTGGCGTTGTTGACAGGTTACTAGTTCGTAATTTCTACACAGATAGCGCTAAATCGAAACATTTTTGAAAGAAGGTTTTTGTCGATTAATTTTCGAAACACGAGTTTTCTCTTTTTAGAAACAAATATGATAAAATATAGATGATTTGAATCCGACTCCTTGTCAGTTTTCTAAAATATTGAATTAAAATTCCGCCATGTTGGCTAGTGATAGCGTTTTTAACTAAAATATATGTTTTTATCAGCTGTTGAACTTTTAAACTCATAAGAACGCGTTCTACTTACATTGATTTATATATTTTTATTTTCAGAACCATGATATAGAAATAAAAGTAAAAACCTATATTTCAAACAAAAATATTTTGGAGCAACAAATAATGATAATATATAGAAGGGGCATTAAAAATATGAAAGTATATTATTAAATTAAACGATGAATTTGCTTTTGCCAGACATTTTTTGTACGAGAAAACCTAAAAACAAATATTTTATGAAAAAAAAATTATGGCGGAGGTCGACATTGTTGATGGTTGTTTTCATTTTGAAATCTACACACAGCGACATAGACTATTTTAGTTTGGTATTTTGTTTTTTCACATTTAGAAACAATGGCTGCTAAAAACGGGAACATCTTGGACACAAATTGCAGAAAATGTTTCGAAGCATTTCCTCTAAAGGTTTAGATTCCGCATCGAAACATTTCAGGAAACGGCTAGTGCCACCACATTGGAAACACATGAAATATATAAAATATATGGGTTTTGAAAATGTTTCTTATTTATGACATACCGTTTCCATTTTGTATCCAGAAACAGACACAATTATAAATAATTGTAATGTTTCTATTATATTATTAGAAACATTACCTAAAATGTATCCAAAAATGCATTTGTATTATACAGAATTGTATTAGTTATTTTTTAGACTTTATTGTATCGTAACCCAACAAATTGGTCATTAATTTAATACGAGGTCCTAGCCGAATATTTTTTATGGAAAATTAAACTATGTAAATAATTTTTAAACGAGTTAATATGCTAAAATCTGTTATATTCCTAAAATATAATAAATCCAAAAGCCATTGTTTACGCCCACGCTTATTTTTGCAGTTTAAACGAAACAAAATTACCGCCATTCCGATTCCGGCTACGCTCTGTTATCCGATACCGAAAACGTTAGCGGCAAACCCATTAAAAAATCGATTATGTCCTTTTTATAGGCCAAAATACGTGCTCGTATTCACACACAAACATACCCAACGCTCGAACGTTATTAAATTTACTTAAAATACAAACAAAATGTATGAAATATTAGCCGCGGTAATGTCATGACGGTCGACTATGCGGCGAGCGACCGTAACCTCTACGGTGAGACGACGCAAAGTCGATCGTGTCGGTGTGATATACCCGAGCGCAGTTAAAGTATCGGGAAACATTTTAAAGCCGTTTTACGACGTGCGTCGTAAATCGCAATTTTACGCGCCTAGTTCGAGAATATAACCGGGCCTCTGCGTTAGAATTTAATAAATAATATATGTAGTTCCGAACGTGCAAATTATAATACATTGAGGCAAACGTGCCGACTACAAAACGAAACGTTCCACCGTAAAACAGTTGTTCTGCGCGTTTCAATATAAAAAAACAATTATTTCAGTCTCATTCTAGTATCATAGAAGTGATTTAAACAAAAATAGTATTAAATGGTTAATTATAGAGAAAAATTACCTGTGCAGATCTGTTTTAGTGCTTCTTCATGATCCTCTTTGGCGTATTTGTAGATAACATACACCAAAAGTACCATCCGGAAATGGTGTTGGAACCTGTCCTTAATCTTTGCGCACAAACCAAGAAGATTGCTTGCTGACTGACCAGCTACCTGACCTGAACAAAATAAACCAAAAAAAAATATTATATTTAACAATTTCATTAAATTACTACCTACTTGTAACTATTATCTCTCTACAATCTATACTTATTGCAACAAAACTAAACGAAAATTAAAGTTTTATTCTCAACTTGCTTAACAGACATAGGTATTAAATTTTACTAATTATTACTTTTTGTCATGGCAACTGATACAAAGTATGACGTTGTTATAGCGATAGTGTATTAAAAATATAGGCAAAATAGATAAAATTGGAATAAATCGCTAACTATTAAAAAAAATATATATATATATATATATATATATATATATATATATATATATATATATATATATATATATATATATATATATATATATATATATATATATATATATATATATATATAACTTTGTATACTTCGTATATAACTATTAAAAATATGTATATGACATACTTGATAAAAGTTTAGGAATTTTGGAAAATCTGTCAGAAACAATGATACTATATAGGTTGTACCATTTAAAAAAATTGAGATTTTTTAATTTTAAGTAGTTGAAATTCATAAATATATTTTGAACACCCTGTAGCATCTAATTAAAATATATATATATATATATATATATATATATATATATATATATATATATATATATATATATATATATATATATATATATATAGATATTTATATATCCTACCAAGTAATCTAATTTATGCATAAACAATGGCATCACTAAAAACGTTTGTTTAAACAAATTCAAATATTACATAAACTATTAATTTTAGGTATATAACGTTATATAAAAAAAAGTTATAGAATTTTACGCAGAATCCAAAAATAAATTAAAAATAGGTTAGGTATATCCCGTAGAAATTCATAAATATATTTTTAACCTGTAGCATCTAATTAAAATAAACCCGACGTCGGGTACCAACGTCGGTTCGGCCACCTGACGACCCTTATTTGCACCTAAATGGGGAATACAGATTCGGGTCGCATCGACATCGGTATCTGACCTAATAGGGAATGTAATTCTACCAATTACCAACGTCATATTACGTTGGATTTTAGTCACTTAAAATTGGTCGCTAAGCACTTACGTTACGTTTGGTTTCATATTCGCTACCAAGAATACATAAAAACCTAACCAAACTACCTAATTACAAATGGATTCATAATCACTCCTCGAATATAAGTGCCTATCGAGTATAAGTGCCTATTTAATTTCATATTATAATAATTCTGAATCATTAATCCAGACATCAGTTTTGTCAACGGAAGCCACTTTCTTGATATATCTGATTAAAATACTCCGGAAAACAACGAGCGCCTTCAAAATTAGGTTGATTTATGAAATAAATATATCTATAAAAAAGTAACTCGCAAAATATTTTTTTAATTTTCTAGCTGGTTTAATCATAAAACTGTACTGTGGTTCTCCCAAAACTCAATCTTATCAATATTATTCTACTAGAAATCGAAATGTGAATATAAATTTTAAAAACAAAAAACGATTTTAAAATGGCTGACAATGGGATACGTGTTAAGAATGGCGGATTTCTGTGTCCGACTTAATATGAACTACCTATATACCAATTCCGACCGGGTCTCCAACATTAGTCGTCTCACACGATCGAAGTCATCAAACCGGACGACCGGCAATCGTATTATGACGTATATAATTCCAACGTACGCCACGGAACCTCACTTTGCGTTTTGCGTATCAGTGATTTGTGGATTTGTGTAACTATATTTTAGTTTTTGTTTTCTCGTTAAAAAAATGGGCAGCCACTTTTTTAAGCCTAACCTCACATGTCGGAGGAGGATGGGGTCTGCTTGTATCCTAAGCTAAAAAATAAAATTAAGATGCACCAGTGTAATTCAGCATCTCTTCCGGATAAAAAGCATTTACGGGTGGAGGCAAGACATCACTACTACTATTATTATTTTGCAAATGCCTCGACCTCTTTCTGTAAAATGTAGATGAATGTCTAAATGCCTTTTTAGTGTTTTTTAGGCATAATAAAAAATTTAAGTTTGTTTACAAAAACTGTTCATTAGGTCGCAAATGCTACTTAATGGGTTGTATTTACGGACATAAATAGAGATACGTAAATTAGGTTATAAATATGAACATAAAATACAACAAAATATAATTGGACGTTAGTTTAGGGATTATCAGTGAGACGTATCCTATTCGGACAACGGGTAGACGTCGGGCTAGTTCAAGTATATGTACGTCGTGCAAGCCAACGTGGGAACGACGTTGGGAAATTTATAAAAATGGTACGTTGTTATTTTGTACGTTGTTATCCAACGACGTCGCTTTTAATAGGAAAGCGACGTCACCGGTCGTATCACCAGCACCCGACCTAAATTTGCACAAAGTCTGACGTCGCTTCAGGTCAGATTTAGTTCGAAGTCAGATAGATGCTACTTGGGATCCTAATACATATATAATAATATATAATGTTATATCCGCCACACTTTTTTGAAGCACTCTGTATGATACTCCGATACAATCAGATCCAAGATACTTTTGGAAAAGGTATTTGAAATACTTGATTGATATAAAATACGTATTTCTTAAATACTTTTATTAAAATAAAATACTTTTTTTTCAAACGTCACAATAGAATTAATTTTTGCGACGTGATTGACAATATAAAGTCATTTTAACACCTAGGCATAAAAGTACGAAAATATATTATTAAACTGACATAAACTGTCAAATTCAACGAGCGTAACCATAGTTTCTCGATATATAATTACATACAAGGTATGACTTAAATTAAATGAAGTAAAAATGACACTATTGGTGGCCAGGCTGTACGTTTGATATGCAGCCGACATAGATATACAGCCGATACACAAAAAGTCATTTTTACTCCCAATAGAACATGCTATTTTTTTCAAACGCGAAAAATAAGTTTTTTTTAATTATGATTTAGGCTATGATAATATAATTCCGATTTTATTCTTTGATAGATGGTTATTATTAATTTTGATTAACGTCATAATTTTTACTGTTGTTAAAGTATTACATTTTCGGATAACTATTATCACCCTTTCAGTAGCATGGAACTAAATAACTCTGTGCTTCTTTTTAAAACAACAAAAAATATGACGTTAATTAAAATTATATCAATAACAATCTATCAAGGAATGAAAACTAAATTATATTACCATAAAAACGCGTTTTCATTTTTAGGACTTAAAAATTTAACTACATTTTCATATATTTCTATATTTTCTTTTAAACGGTATGGAAATTTGGAGAAGTATAAACGGAATTAACCATTTTAGAACAAGCAAAAATTTTTGTAAAGAATGCATTTTTCTCAAAATGTCAATAATAAAAAAGTTTTTCCTCTTGTAAAGACAATTCGAGGACATATTGTATAATTAATAATTTATCATTAAAGCTGATACTAGTAACAGATTCACGTTATCACCTGCTGATGATGCCAAGTTAACCATGTTAGGAAAACGGTTGATTATTAATTTAGAAATTAAACGATTTGGTACATTATAAAAAATTAAACTCATTAATTAAAATAAATGAATATATTTAGAAAGCCTTCAAAACATCCTAACATAATAATATTTGCTTTTTTTTAATTGGGTGCATAAATATAAATCTTTATTTTCATTCATTAATTACACTTGAGTAATAAAAATGCACTTATTTATCAAAATCCGTGCGAAAAAATATTGAACTTAAACCCCAGGCCAGGCACGAGTAATTTTTAATTCAAATAAACACAAAGTGTGCTGGCAACTATTTATTTATGTATGCACTCGTATTTATAAATGCACTTCCAGCTCGTGAACCCGACATAGTTACAAATAAGGCACGTGTACGATTTTTCTACGTCATCTCAAGGTCACCAATAGCGTGTCTCGCTCATAGAAAACAGTTTTGATAACATCAGCGTTAGAAAAATTCGATATACGTTGAATTTTACGTAAGAAAAGCATGGAAACTCTATAAAAAGCTCGAAAAAGTTTATATCTAGGGTTTGCAGACTCTAAATCGGCGTCAAAAGGTGCAAGATCGATATGACTTGGCTCGGAGATGAGTCAAAGCTTATTTCCAATTCATTGACATCGCGGTGCTGTTTCCTAGTGACCTTAAACTTGGCCTTTGCAGTTGTGACGCGCCAGTATGCCGTGAATTGAATTATCTGTTCGTTTTTTTTTTAAATTAATCCTTACTAGGGATGGCCAATATAAAAAAATATCGATATATAACAAATTTTGATATACCGATTTGGTCATTTGGTCACGATTTTAACGTGTAAAACAGAGAAGAATATAAATGACCTTTGACAAACAAAGAGACAAAATCAAAAGCGTCATACAGTGTAGCCGGTTTTTACGTTTGTATAGGAAAATTTGTGTAGAAAAAACACACAACTAGGTATTGTAAAAACTTCCATATATACTACTGAAAAGAAGATAATATATCTAAGCTAAATACCGGGTGTTGCATCGTCGGACGGGACATAGGAAATCCTATGTAAATTTTAATGGGGTCAATTATTGGCTTCTCTAATTATTTTATAGAATAATTCTATTTATGTTTATTGAAGAGCACTAAAACCCACATTCAAAAGAATAACTTTAGATATTTTTGATTAGCTCGTTTACGAGTTATCGCCGATTTCTTTTTAAATATTTCTCCTTTCTTATGGCCCTGTATTTACTTATGAGCACCAGTCAAGGTAAAAGATAACTGTCAAATGAAGTTGTCATTTCAGAAATTTACCTATTTAGTGCTTTATTATTATTGAAAACTCATTCCTACATCGGAAATCTTAAAGATGTATTTATAAATACAAATTAATATGAATTAAAGTAAAATAAAGTAATCAATTACAAGGTTAATTATAATATTATTACAATATTCAATACCTTATTAATTTAGGTACTATTAAATTGTTAGAACTTTAGGATTTAAGAAGATGTTCAAATATTCCTCCATCCTGCTAGACAATAACCCAGGCGATCATAAAATTCTCTTCTTACATTCGCTAGTTGGTAAACTGAAATTCTATTGCATTCGGCAGAAATAGCATTTTTTAACTCGTCTAGATTTGGGTATTTTTTATCCTTGTATATATCCTGTTTTTTAAATGGCCCCAGAGAAGGAAATCATTTGGCGAAATATCAGGAGACCTTGCTGGCCAATTTACTGTATGATTTAGGCCAATAACGTTTCCGTTAAAACTATTGTCTAAATATTCCCGAACAGCCAGGGTACTATGTGCCGGGCAGCCATCCATTTGGTACCAAACTTCCTGATTTTCCCTAGCGGCATCATGTAAAGCGGGTAAAATATGATTTTCGAGTAGTTCCAAATAATATTCTGTATTTATATTTCGCGTAAGAAATAATGGCCCGATAATATTGTGTCCGAATATCCCTGCTCAAACAGTTACTTTCTGTGGATATTGCGTCCTTGTTTCGACAAACCTGTGTTGGTTTTCTTTGTTCCAATATCGATAATTTTGAACATTGGGTTCATTATTTAAAGTAAACGTGCATTCGTCAGTGAAACATATGTTTTTTAAAAATTCCCTATCCGTGTTTGCTCTTTCCATCATATCAAAAGAAAACGCCTGCCGCCGTATTTCGTCCCCATCTCCTAGCTCTTGGTGCTTTTCATATTTGAAGGAATAGTATTTATGTCGTTTCAAAATTCGAAACGCTGGCTGTAGTGTGATCTATTCCTATTTCATCCTCAAGTTTCCTTGTGCTGATCTTTCCATCGTTCTCTTCCACACACAATAAAACTTCCAAGTCGGTATCATTTCTTGCATCTTCTCTTTGTTCCTGCCTTGCTTCACATCTGCAGTTATTTATTAGGGTACCTTTGGTCTCAAATCTCAATATTCCTTGCGATTGTAGATTTTCCAGGTATCGGTCTATTCGGATACAGAGCAGCAAACATGTCCTACACCTTTTGATAACTATTTCCTTGATAATACCATTTAATCATCAATACTTTTTCTTCGGTAGAGTAATTCATGGCTAATATTTTCGATGTAGGTATGAGTTTTTAATAATAATAATAAAGCACTAAGTAGATAAATTTCTGAAATGACAACTTCATTTTACAGTTATCTTTTACCTTGACTGATGCTCATAAGTAAATACAGGGCCATAAGAAAGGAGAAATATTTAAAAAGAAATCGGCGATAACTCGTAAACAGGCTAATCAAAAATATCTAAAGTTATTCTTTTGAATGTGGGTTTTAGTGCTCTTCAATAAACCTAAATAGAATTATTCTCTAAAATAATTAGGGAAGCCAATAATTGACCCCATTAAATGCAACACCCGGTATAATATATTACATCTGTAGTAAAATGAATAACTAATTGTGAAAAATAAGGTTCCAACCGTAAATGCAACATTTTTCATAAACGCTTACTTTTGATGCAAAATCCGGCAACACCGCATATAAGAAATGTTTCAACCCAACTTTTATCTCTTTTTAATACATTTGATTTTCCATTAAGCTGCCTACATCACTGTCTTACACGTTAAAATCCAACTTCTGAAATGACCAAATCGGTATATTTTTGAAGTGAAACTTATTTGTGCGCGCTGGGAGTAAAAATTCAAGGCCGTGACACAACACACGAGAGGAAAAGTGGTAAGTACAGGGTGAGTCAACGATAGAGTTAACGATATGTCCATTATCTCATTTGTTTCGAGGTTTACAAAAAAAATGTTATATATAAAAATTATAGCGAAGGTTAAGATACACATTTTAAAATTATTACGGAGTATACAAAAAAGTGTGGCGGATATAACATGTTTTTTTTAAATACAACACCCTGTTTTTTATTTTATTTTTAGATTCTGCATAAAATTCCATTAGTTTTTTACATATAATGTTATATACCTAAAATTAATAGTTTTTGTAATATTTAAATTTGTTTAAACTAGGGATGTTTAAAAAATTGCAATGCGGTAAAAAATTGTCAGTGGTACCATTGTTTCTGAAGTTTAAGAATACCAAAATTTGGTATGAGAGTTCTATAGAGATGAAAAAAAAGATATATGTAGAGATATTTTAGTTAAATTTTACAGGGTTTTCAAAATATATTTATGAATTTCAACTGCTTAAAATTAAAAAATCTAAAATTTTTTAAATGGTACACCCTATATATTTTCGTTTTTTCTGATAGATTATGCAAAGCTCTTCAACTTTTATTAAGTATGCCATATACCTATTTTTAATAGTTTGCGATTTATTCCAATTTTTTCTATTTAAGAGCTCAAGCGCACTGATGACCAGGTCGCAGCGACCAGCATTTGATTTAATGGTATTACTGGTCGCAGCTTGGCTTTAATACGCGACCAGTAATGCCATTAAAGCAAACGCTGGTCGCTGCGACCTGGTTGTCAGTGCGTTTGAGCTCTTGCCGTAGTCTGTCCTTACCACTTTTCGTCTTGCGCCAGCTTGTATGTCACGGCATTGAATTTTTACGCCCTGTGCGCGTAAAGAAGTTTCACTTTAAAAATAAAAAAAAACAGATTTAATTGAAAAATTATAGTAAAAATAATGTCTTGATATTTCGATATTAAAAATCGATCTGATTGAACATCCTTAATCCTGGCTATTTTTGGGACCAACAGTTAAATTAAACGATTCCCATCAAGAAAATGTTGATTTACGGTAAATTCGGTACAAAGAAATATGCTCTACATACTTTTGTTTTGGCAACAAATAAGAAATATTTTTCTCATAGGTATGTACTTAGTAGAATAGATGGAATGTTGAAATGCGTCAAACCCCAGTTTGAAGGTTATTTAAATTTATTGAGAATATAATAGACCATAAAATCCACTATTTATGAAACATTCCTATAAATAATTCGTAATAAACTTGACAATAACTACTTTATATTTCATTTAATAAGAAAAAGTGGTAATAAAATTAGTGCAAATATTTTTAGGGATGGTCTCCTTTTTTAGACATGACAAGGAAGTTAACATTTTGAGAGCCGCAGATTTGTTTTTTCTTTGTTTTGTAAACACCTAGCTTACACGTGTTTCTTTCAAGATACTTTTTTAGTATGTGTGTGTGTCAGTATGGTTATACTGACCACACATACTAAAAAAATTATACCACAAAATTATATCTGCCAGTTTTTCTTATACGTAGATTAGTCATTAGATATTCACAAAAAAAACACAATTTTTGGATTTATTTTTCCCCAGAACATATTTTAAACATTATTTTTCAATTATATAGGTATGTACCGGGTGGCCAATTAAGAATGGACGCCTCCTGTATCTCAAAAACCACTTATCGTATAACATTAGAAAGAAATTGTAAAAAGTAAACTGGTCAAGAGAAATCACAGGAAATAAGTTCATCAAGTTTTCAAGTTCTGAAAATGTGGGGGCGCATCTATGATGGTCAATCAAAGAACAGGATTTTTCTCAAAAACATACAGGTGAACAGGTATTTTGAATATTACTATTATAATCAATGGGAAATTTGTAATGATTTTGATACAGCGTATTTTGCTCTATCCCAAAAAAGAAAGCAGTGGGGGAAGGTTAAACTTTGCTTTTATTAATATAATTGACTTAAACGAACTGGGGCTCTCATTTAAAAGAGCTTTCTTTCTCTAACCAATCTGCAGTAAAAACTTTTTGTCTACATGTTTAGATCAGCTAACCCAAACTAGAGTTATCTTAATCTTAATAAAAGCAAATTTAACCTTTCCCCACTACTTTATTTTATGAAATAGAGCATAATACGCTATACATATAAAAAAAATACAAATTTTCCATTGATTATAAAAGCAATATTTAAAATACCACTTAATACCGTTTTCTAAGCGGACATTTTTCGAACTTGAAAATAATTTTCACCGATTTCTCTTGAACTCTGCGATCTCTCTTGTTGAAATTGTCTTATTGCAACTTTTTCCCAAAGTTATACGATAAGTCGTTTCTGAGATACAGCCGGCGTCCATTATTAATTGGCCACCCGGTATATATCTAAAGTTGATGTATTGTGGAATATTTACCTTCTTCTATCCTTTGGGAAGCTTTCTTCCAGTCTCCTCGGGAATACTTCAAAATAACGTTGATTAGTGGCCTCATGTCTTTGAAGTAATTGAACTTATCCAGAAGTCGTTGACAGCCATCTGACAGATCGGTACATTCTTGGGCTGAAATCCAGAAATGAATTATATAAGTAAACCGAACAAAAATTTCATGAATTTCTACTAAGGGCTGGTAAAGGTACCTTTAGTCTTGGGTCAAGATTTCCGTATGTAAGAAGAGTACAATGTGTTTATAATGTACTGAACAAAGAGAGAAGAGTAAACACGTTGCCAAACGTATGAAATAAACCGAGAAACTGTGCACACTGCTAAGAGACGTGGAAGGAAATATAGCAGATTTGGTCACAGTCGACCGGTCGACCCAATCAGTACCTCTATCAGTACTTAAAGTTCTAGGAAAAGGTGTACGTCATACACGATTTAATTACGTCTCCTGATTCTTTATTTGTTTATTTATTAACGAGTCGTTGTAATTTTCTCTATAGCTTAAAATGTTTAAGTGCAAGTTAGAAACACTTGCATTTTTGGTAAAAATAAGTTAATTGAGTTGGTGTTTGACAGTGGTCGCGCTATTAGAACTCTGAAATCAAAAATCAATATCTGGAAAACTATTAGAAATAATTGATTGTAGCTTTTTTCAAAAACTTTCTTAACATTACTGCTATATTTTCTTCGCAGACAGTAGGTATGTGAAAATCTTTATAAATAAAAAACTTACACGATTGCTGAAAATTACTATGCACTAAAAGTAAATGAATGGGTTGTTTAAAATTTTTGAATGAAAAAAAAAAACAACCTTATTGAACATTTCTTATTTAAACATATTGTAAAAGATCCGATCTTCAAAATAAAAAAAAAGTTTCAATATCTAAAGTGGTTCTTAAGTTATGGCGTGTTATGTGTTAAGAAGTTGAGTTTTTAAATTATCGCGATTACTGACGTTTTCTCGTTATAAAAAAATGGTTACCCTAACGATATCCTTATAATTCCATTTCAGATGCTCAGAAACATATCTAATGATTTTATCTAGATATTTTTTCGAAAAAAAAAGTCTTTTAAAAATAAGCGGTTTGCGATCGTGATTTTAGTTTACCTGATAGGGAAAGGCGTACCGGCAACGCCGCAACAGCACACCGAGGCATTTCTCTCACTCCGACCTAATAAAATCCCTATGCTATTTGCTTCCACACATGTAAATACCGACTCAAAAGTAACAGTTGCCAACACGGTATACAGACTGGCGCCTAAATATGCGCAGATATTTTAAGTAATACAGTTCGACTCCAGAAACGCGCATAAAAATTTTTGAAAAAAAATATTGAAAATTTTACATTTTTGTGGATTTTATCGGGAATATGAAAAAAACTTTACAATACAGACGGTCGGTGTAGGGCGTCGAAGCCTTGCAATGTTGCCCAGTGGTGAAGCTATGAGGGGTGTTGGGGGGATGCTCCCCCCCCCCCCAATGTATAATTGAGTTGGGAAATTAGTCATGACAACGCGACGTCTAAATCCCAAATTAAAAATATTAAGGATGGTACGATTTTATTT
Organism: Sitophilus oryzae; assembly: GCF_002938485.1. Lineage (NCBI taxonomy): Eukaryota > Metazoa > Arthropoda > Insecta > Coleoptera > Curculionidae > Sitophilus > Sitophilus oryzae. The sequence goes on along the minus strand of NW_022147432.1, from coordinate 4,657,694 downwards.
TAATTTTAGAGTTGTCATAACAATAATTATTTATGCATGTTTTAATGGTCAGTAATGTTAAATTTAAGTTTTAAATTAATAAAACAATTTTTTTTAAACTAGGATTTTTATTCCTATCACGATACATTATTACATGCTTTAAATAAGAAGACTAAGGAAGGAGCATAATGCTATCCATGTATTCATGCATGGTGGGCGGAAAAAGGATTCGGGGATCCTTAACAGTTCTGTTTGACGATTCATTTGACACATTTGAATTTGATTTGAAATTTTGTGAATTTGTCAGTCTTTACGGAGCTTATTTTATGTTATTTATTATACTACTGATACTTGTATAAAGGTAGTAAATCTAGATGGAAATTGTGGCAGAACTTAAATTAACAGTGACACTATCGCGATTTATCGAAAAAGACTCTAAATTAGTTGGTTGTGTAGCGTGCGGTAGATCTCGGCAAAAATCGAGTGAAATAATGGAACAACTTTTCGCTAGTAAGTGACTATATAATATACATACGTGTAGTAAACCGATCATTTATGAAATTCACTTAAATTAACTAATTATATATTTTTCTTGCATTTTTGCTTTTATTTACTACTTGTCAAAGATTAGATGTCAAAGAATTTAGATACGTCAATTTGACTTACCTACTTCAGTAGCGTATCGGATGTTTGTGTTAATAAATAATTATTAAAACTTATCTATTTTTATTATAATAATATGTTTTTATAACAATTTTAATAACTCCCAACATTTATTCACAACGTAAAATAAAAAAAATATTGAGTCTACACCACGTCTACCCTACATCATAGTTTTAAATTTTTTAAATAAAATTAGAACGGCACTGATAAACCGGAATTTAAGTCGGCCATATTTGAGTCCCATCGCGGTGGACCCAAAGAATATACCTAGCTAGAAAAAGAATGGACTCTGCCATACTGAAAAATGGTCCTACAGAAGTGGCGCCATCTATTGAGTAGAGCTTGTTTTAAATGGATCGAAGCGCGGGCTTTTTAAATGAGCGTATTTATTGAATTTTACTCTAAAATATATAATTAAATTTTAACATTAAATCTTATTTTTTACACAAATTCAACAATACTAATAACAAGTATCGTTGTGATGTGTAAATAATAAGATTTAACAGTACAACTTATACAATTATTAAATAAAATTAAAGCCAAACGTGTAAATATTATTTATTATTTAAAGTTTTTATTTATAAGTCAAATATTTAAACATCGTTTATTATAATAAAACAAGACCAACGTAATACGCCCAAAGTTTTGTAAATGGAGTAAATATAAATAGGTAGTAAATGATGGCAAAAATAAAAGACTTACATTATATTTTTAGGGCCACAAACAAAAGGAATTGTTTAATTAAAACACATACCTATAACAAAAATTATAGTTTAAAAAACGTTTTGATAATCATTTGATAATATTATGATTGGCGCTATGACAACGACAATATTTTTTGAGAATTTGGCAATAGTATGACAATGGCCGTTGGAAACTATGGAAACTACAGAAAAATTCTGATTTAATGCCATCTGGCAATAACTAGTAGCAACTTCTTAACCTAAAAATTAATTGCACTACCACCTAGCGCCTGAGGCTGGAACTATTTTATTTGAAATTTCCGTGGAAACGGTGGAACCGCTTTTGCTATTTCACTTTCCCGCCCCTGGGTGGACCTAAGATTTTTGATATGCTCCTTCCTTAAGCTTGATTGTCATGCATCCGTTATGCGTTGATACGATGGTCCGACGGTGCTCTGATTAGTCATAGCGTTTTCGCGCCTCTTTTCTTCCGTAAATATTTTACTTCAGCCCACTTCAGCCAGTCAACGGACCCGTTCATACGATAACGGACGTTTTGACAAATTTAATCTAACCTTAATAAAAATATAAGTAAAATAGCAAAATCGTTAGGGAAACGAAAATATAAAATGACACCAACGTATATCCGATAAACGGAGACATGAAAATGAAATAAATTTAAAAACTGCGTTATTTTCTAACCAATCAAAGTCTTTAAATTCTACCAATAAAATTAATATCGTATCATCGTATCGTCGGATAACGGATACATGAAAATCAAGCTTTCAATCATTTTTTTCTTCTTATTCAAAGATTACATGTATTATGGCCTCTAAAAAAAGTAGGAAGTTGGGAAAATTGCTTGTCCTCCCCCCCAAAAAAAAAGTTCTAGCGTCACCACTGATGTTGCCATCTCCTACGTTATCGACATTATGCATATTTTTCTGTTGATAAGTTTACTGTAATTTTACGTTCCTATACAGGGTGTCCCAAAGATCTCGCCAAGGATAAAATTGCAAGTATTTTATCACACCCATGAGTTTTTTTGCGAAAAAAATATGTTGAAGATTTTATATTTTTCTTCACATTTTCAATTTGGACCGGCGGCGCGGGCGGCGGCGTATTAACTCATGATTTAAATATTCCAAGATTGTCAATCTTCCGCCAAGACGCATAGTCTACTCTCACCGATGAGTCCAATGATACTGAATAAATCAAATATTTTTTCACCTTCATCTGCCTTTTAGAATTCTTTGAATCAGAGTCCCGTATTATTTATGTAAATAGTCAACGTTTGACCTATATTTAAACAGACCAGCTGGTTGAATTCTAGGTTATCCAATTCATTTGAGATTTTACTCAAAATAGTAAACCTCTAAAAAAACCAAAAAAATAGACAAATGTAAGATACTGTAAAATACTTTTCTTTTAAACGTCACAAAAGTATTAATTTTTGCGACGTGATCAACAATATAAAAAAGTCATTTTAACGCCTAGGCAAAGAGTAGATAAGACAAGAGACGACAGTTCGCGCGGTACCTTTCATGTTTGAGTGGTGGGGAGAGTGACCTCGTCTCGCTTGTCCCTTTAAATTCTCGTAACTTTTTCGCGGGAAATTTGAAATAGACTATTATTAAAACTTGCCTGTATAGCTTATAAATAGCTGGGTATGGTAAACTGTATGGGTAAAGAAATAAATAGAAACGAAAAAAAATGAGTTTTCTAAATATTATATAAAATAAATTATAATTAGAAACATATTTGTCGGGGAATAAAGATAATAAAAGCAATATTTTGAATATCGTTGGTAAACAAGATAAAGTGACTAAGTCGATTTGTAAGAAGTGTTTTATTTACGTGTATTTTTTTTACATATGGACTTGAACAAGTGTAATATTACAATGAACACACAATAGATCTATAAGGTCGCGGCCCCTCCATTCTACAATATCACAATGTGGAGTTTATGTACAAAAAAACAGAGTTGCTCAATTTTTTTTGTAAAAATATATTACAAGCTTCTAACCATGTCTTCGATCTATGGATTACATTTAGTTTAATAACATAATTATATAGTATATTTCTATAAAAATACTTTTCAGGATCCTTTGGAAACGAGTGAAATATTATGTTTGTCGAAGAATAAGACCTATTTTTGCAGTCTTTATAAGCACACACATTGCCACCATCTCGTGTTTTCCTGCTACTCGTGTCCTGTTCAGTATTCATATTTAACAATAATTACAAATTAGTACGCAACAAAAACGATACTAAAATTAAACCTTAAAAACTCTCAAACCGATAATATATCGAAAAACTCTGAAACACACACTTTAAAAAGGCAAAAATGCAAGAAAACAACTAATCAGATTTGTTTATGTTTAATCCTGATTAGCGTCCTAAAATCATAGGTTAGAATAAATAAAATACGCCGTTGTCAGATTTTCAGATTTTATCGTTTATCTTTGAAATCGATCAACTTAGTTAGTCATTCTGTTTCTTTTATATTAACAGTACATTGCGAAAAAAGAACCTAAACCAACCTAAACTAAAAATTTACATTTCCGTATTAACATACGTTACTTATTATATTCTTCTTATATTATTAATTTATTTTCAGAAAATCTTGTTTATTTTTCAAAGAAATATACTTGGCAACAGACCAAATGGGACTTGATGGGACCTTTAAATTTTAATATATCTGCGTCTCTCTCGCGAAATTCGACTTCTTTGTTCACTGTCGTCTCTTGTCTTATCTACTCTTTGGCCTAGGCATAAAAGCAAAGCATTTTGACACCTAAGCGCAAAGGTACTATGAAGGTACTGAAATATATTATTAAACTGACATGAAGTGTCAAATTCAACGAGCGTAACCGTAGTTTCTCGATGTATAATTACATACAAGGTATTACTTTTGAATCTGTTTATATTTATTTGGAACGTTTGAAATTGTTTTAAAAATTATTCGTGGCGTTTGAAAAAAATAGCATGTTCTATTCGGAGTAAAAATTACTTTTTGTGACTCGCCTGTAATGTTAACCATACATTTTTACTCCTAATATAACAATATACTATTTTCTTCTTTTGAACTGTTTGTAATACCTATATATAATTTAAAAAATTGTCTCTAGTCAGTTTTTTGCCAATTTTATTCTATTTATTTAGTCTTTTAATCATGGCTCAGATGTACAGATTCTATGCTGTACATCTGTACATCTGTATCATGTACGGTCAAACGTTACAGCCTCGCCACAAAAAGTGTCATTTTTACTCCTAATAAAACAATATACTATTATTATTCAAATAGAAATATCAATTATTTTGGTGTTTATTTACAAAAATAAGACTGTGAGATAGAAAAACAATAGGAGTTTAAATTGTCAAAAAATAATCCTAAATAATTCCGATGGTATATTTTGTGCTAAATATACGTGGGTATTTAAGTGTAGTGCTGTCAAAAAATCACAGTGAAATGAAGTGTTGTGAAATGTAGATTAGCAGTTATAGGTAAAGTGATAAAACGACGCTTTAACCTAATTACATAGATCTGATATCTTTCGGAGACCTGTTTTTAAGGTTAGGTAAGTTTTTTACTTTTAATCTGAAATTTTCAAGTCGTTTTTAAATATTTCTAGTTGATGTGTCAACACTGACCGTAGAATAAGCTGAGATCCAGCTAATTGATTGGTATTTGCGGATGATTATCGATTGCCGGCGACTCTCAAAATGTTCCCATTATTTTTTTAATAATATTTTTATTAATGTAATGCAATTAAAACATTAAGGAGAGAAATTATTAGAATATTTGTCTAAATTCTTATTTTTCAATATGTTATATAGAACAAGCAATCTTTAAAATTGTACGCAAAAATCGCGAAACTATCACTACCATAGATTTAAAATAAAATATAGACTGAGCATCTCATTCATAAATAGCTGGAACATGCGGTCAGACAATGTCTTGTTATTGTTGTGTTATTGTTTTAGGTTATAACGAGTGCGACACGAGGGATAGATAGGTTGTCTCTGTCGTAACGGTCGTTCCCTGACGACTCTGCCGAGAAACACAACACAAACTTTCGTTTCTCAAGTACACCTGAACTCTCCGTATCATAGCCGGGTAATTTTTTTATTTTAATGAAGCTATAATTAAATTAAAAATATATCGTATTTAAACTTTTTTATATTTTATTAAGATTTAGGACAGGTTTTTTAAATATAAGTTTAGAAAAAACAATTTAGAGTCCAAAAAGGATAAAAATAATAAAATACACGTTATAGAAGAAATTTTATAATTGAAATTAGGTAATTTTTGAAATTAATAATAAATTATTAATTTTAGTCAAACATTTACAACCCCTAATATTAATCAAAACAGGATCTATTCCACAGATATAATAGAATCGGCGACAGGGAGAGAAAAAAAAATATGATTGTTGTAATTTTGTTTCTGGTTAAGTGATGTCTTATTATGTAAATTAGAGAAAACATAAATCTGTTCCATTAAAGCAAGGAAGGTGATAAAATAAAAACTACATTTATTTAACTCGGTACTGTCTTTATTATACCAGGTGCGTCTCAAAAGTGGCTCATCCCCCATAATTTTTTTATATTTTCAAATAAAAAAACAAGATTTAGTATGTTAGTATATGAAATAAATTAGGATTGATTGACGCATTCAATTGTTTTTGGTCACTTCCTTTTTAACCGGAAATGACTATACTTTTAATTTTTAAACGGTACCCTCGGTATATTTCTAATTTATTGGATAGAAAATGACACTCTGAATAGAATGACATATCATATGTCAACTTTGACATTTTCGCATATGGTTTAATTGTAATTGTAACACGCGGTTCATAACGACAATTTGACTCGAAATACCAAATGTGTGGTATCAATATATTCATAAAAAAATGTTTTTTCCAAATATGCTAATGAGTCACCCTTGTTCCATTTGAAAAAATTGACATATGTATGATTAAAAATACGATTTGTACATCTTTTAACCGGCCTAGACAAGACACGAAACCTATTAGACGATCAATCTATTGATCTAAAAATCTATTTTTCCAAGGCTTCTTGATTAAAACTTAGTGTTTTTAACAACACCATGGCACCCTGGATTGAAATTTAAAATACGATTTGTTTTTAAGCGACAATGTCAAAAGTTGACATATGATATGTCATTCTATTCAGAGTGTCATTTTTTATCGAATAAAGTAGCAATATACCGAGGGTGCCTTTAGAAATCAAAAGATGTAATCATTTCGGTGAAACAGGAAGAGACCAAAAACAATTGAATACGTCAATAAATCCTAATTTATGTCATATGCCTACTAACATACAAATCTGTTTTTTTTATCTGAAAATATAAAAAGTTATAGGGGTAAGCAACTTTTGAGACGACCCGGTATATTAAAAAATATTGTTTCATAATGTAATATCATTTAAAAATTCTTGTGTTATTTTAGATTCTGAAGATAATTTTAGAATAAACCGGAATATATTTTTAATAAAAACATTATTAATTATTAACAGGGTTATAATTATGATTTTGTTACAATGTACATGAGTAAGTAAATAATGCAATGTAAGAGAAAAAAATCAGATTTTACATTTTACTAAAATATTAAATTATTTTTTTTTTATATATTAAAATATTTTTTTATATATTAAAAGTCAATAAAATAAACACTTAAGGACTACAAGCTAAGAAAATGCGTTAATACAGCCGGGGACATAGCGGCAACAAAACTTTACCGTACACGTGCGACGCGTACTACAAGGTAATAAATGAATGAATAGGCTCCCTCGCCTCTAATCGGTGTTGTCATATTGTAAAGAACTTATCCTTTTTAAACAGTATCCGACTTATAATTTAGTAGTATAAGGACTATTTAATACATCTATGGAATATTAAAACCTACTTTATTAAACTGTAGTATTAATATCTCAATATATGTGTATAACAAGAAAAAAAATATTGATAATATTATAGACGTGACAACATAGGCTGGATGAGGAAGGCTCGGTCGACTGTACCCAGAAGTAAACATGTGTACAAAAAAGATTGTTTGGCGGCGTTGAGATGTAAATAGTGTAGTCTATATTTTATTTTAAGTCTATGACCACTACCTATTTGTAATAGATAATTTTGAACAATTAAGTAATATCTTATATCATATAAACGTGAAAAAACTGGAAGATCACAAGAGTCTTGCAGGCTTGATCTTGCGAAAGTCTTGCACTGGTCGGTTTTTGGTCTTGGTCGTGGTTTCTGTGCCCAAGACCAAGACCAAGACCATTTTCCCTCTTCACTATGAGAGGCATTACTACTAATTCTATAAACACACACTGCTTATTTTTTAACAGATACTAATACAGTGTGATTTTCAACTATAAACTAAAGAAATAAACCTTTTTTGTTCGCCATCTTTCGAAGTATTTTCGATCAAATGTATACTTTCTTGTTCATGTGGCAACACTGGCGGATACAGAGGGGCATCATGGATCCCCCCCCCTCCTAAAGTATGGCAATTTTGATCAAATCGAACCAAACAGTAAACAATACTTGCAGTTAATTAAAAGACACCCTGTAGCCTTTTGTCCTAATTGATAAAAACAAAACGAATCTTTGCTCAAAGTGATATGAACAGTTTTCTCAGTGTATAGATGTAGATTGTCGTGATCGACCTATTTTACGATGGTTATTATGTTGGCTTAAAGTGTGTTCCGTTACTTAATAATGGGCATCAGATTTGCATGCGAAACACATGCTAACTAATGGTACATTTTCTTGGCACACGACTATTATTATTAAATATGAATATTGATTGTTTTAGTTGCCACGTGTCGCGTTTATTGTACCAGAATTTATTTTTAGAAACTTACCAAAACGTTGTGGAGATTCAGCATTAAATTATTTAGGAAGTAAAACTTGGAGTAAAGTTAATATGAATAATGAATAATTGTATAAAAATTGTAAAATTTAACTAGAGAATGGACGAGAATGGCAATTAAAATGTGTGTGAATCCATTTTGTTTAATAAACCTTTTTACGAATTTCTATACAGGGTGCTACAAATTCGGTGTATGAGCACTGGTATCTCGGAAACCGTAATAGCACAGAATATCTAGCTACGCAACAGAAGCCTCGTTACATGTATAAAATTGTAGGTAGCAAAAGGAGACAGGCTTTAAAAGCCTGTCTCCAAATCAGATATTTTGATGTGGTAGTTTCGCTACTACATAATAGAGGGCAATAAATTTAAAAGAAAACAGTTTTCTACAAACAAAACTTTTTCTTAAACACATAATATGAGGAATCACATTCTAATTTTTTTAGACTACTTAATAAACACCCTGTATATATCATGACATACCTCAAACCCTGACAAAATTGTCTTTCCAAACACTTTTGCATTAACCAAATTGTAAAGTATACTAGAAATAACATAAAGTAAACACAGAAAAGCCCAAGAATCCACAAAAATTTAAATCAGATTCGAGTGTGTCAAATGAAACGTCAAATAAAACTTTCAAAAAACGGCGTATCATCACATCACGTTATAATCCATGCTTAATAAAGTAGTACCCTATATTTGGTAACTGTAGAAAAGAACTTTACCTGATTCGATTTGTTTTTGAATGTCCTGGTAAGTTCCTTCTGCCTCCTTGAAAATAACGCAAATCAACCATACCATGTGGTCATGATGCTGGAACTTATCCTTATTTTCTTCGCACAAAAGATAAAGTTCAACAGTCTTTTTACCATCCCTGTCACCTAAACAAAGAAATCAAAAATCATATCAATACTTTATTAGTTTGAATTTTTTGTTTCTTAGAAATACCGGGTGCGTCTCAAAAGTGGCTCATCACCCCTATAACTTTTTTTTATTTTACTTACTCATGTACATTGTAACAAAATCATAATTATAACCCTGTTAATAATTAATAATGTTTTTATTAAAAATATATTCCGGTTTATTCTAAAATTATCTTCAGAATCTAAAATAACACAAGAATTTTTAAATGATATTACATTATGAAACAATATTTTTTAATATACCGGGTCGTCTCAAAAGTTGCTTACCCCCTATAACTTTTTTATATTTTCAGATAAAAAAAACAGATTTGTATGTTAGTAGGTATATGACATAAATTAGGATTTATTGACGTATTCAATTGTTTTTCGTCACTTTCTGTTTCACCGGAAATGACTACAACTTTTGATTTTCAAATGACATCCTTGGTATTTTTTACTTTATTCGATAGAATATGACACTGAATAGAATGACATATCATATGTCATCTTTTGACATTTTCGCATATGGTTTATTTGAAATTTTAACATGCTGTTCATATTGACAATTTGACTCGAAATACCAAGTGTGGTACCAAATTATTCGTAAAAAAATTCTTTTTCCAAATATGCTAATGAGCCACCCTTGTTTCACTTGAAAAAGTTAAGATATAATTAAAAATACGATTTGGGCATCTTTTAACCGGCCAGGACAAGCTCGGGAAAATTGCTTGTCCCCCCCCCTAACCTAACCTAACCCCCCCCAAAGTTCTAGCTTCTCCACTGGACAAGGCACTAAAAACATTAAACGGCCAAATCTATTTTCCAAGGTCCTTGATTAAAAATCAGTATTTTTAACACAGCCATGGCACTCTAGATTAAAATTTAAAATACGATTTGTTTTTAAGCGAAAGTGTCAAAAGTTGACATAAGATATGTCATTCTATTCAGAGTGTCATTTTCTATCGAATAAAGTAAAATCTCAAATAAAGTAAAAAGTCATTTCCGGTGAAACAGGAAGTGACGAAAAACAATTGAATATGTCAATCAATCCTAATTTATGTCATATATTAATATACCAAATCTTTTGTTTTTTTATCTGAAAAATAAAAAAAATTATACGGGTGAGCCACTTTTGAGACGCACCAGGTATAGAAACAGATAATTTCAAATATAGACCATCCGGTACCAGTTTCCCAGTAAGCAAAGTTTTGTCACATTTAGGGAACATTAGGGAACAGTTACGTATCTGCGTTTTATTGCTTCTTATTAGGCACAAGAAGGGCCTGGTAACGTAACAACGACGTCACCTAGAACACATTTCCCTCGAAGGAATAAAATGTTCACTGGGTTCGATCGTTTATTTAAGTGAAGTCTTAACCCGACTAGTTAGATAATAGATAATAAACGAATATCAGTATAAGTATAGGCTCCACGAAGGATTTGCTCCGGGAGAAACAAAAGCGAAAACACTCCTCGAAAAAGGGGAGAGACCCAAGAAACAGTCGGACGCATCTCCAGCAAAGGGCGAGAGAGAGAGAGAGAGAGTAAATTTCAAACGGCTAAGGACAATCATGATTTCGATGGGCCTGTCAGATGGGGCTGTATAAAAGGTCTATCAACTCCAACGTAACTCTGGCTTCGTCAGAGGATATAATTTTTGAAATTGAGTATCCGAATATTCTTCCAGCGGATTAAGAAAGGGATGAAACTCTCTATCTCTACGATCTGCCACTATTTACTTCTTCAAGGGCATCAATAACATTCCTTTCAATTAAATAATCCAATCCGGCCATTTCAAAAACTTGTCTTTCAACAAAAAAAGTAGTACAATGCACTGCCATAATCGAATCCACAAATTACTTGCAAATTAAACTAGTGAAAGGTTAAGTAAAAGGAAAACAAACAGAGTTTTTACAACGTACAAACAACAAAAAGAACTTTAAAATTGGAAACAAATGCGCAGAATCAAGTAAAATCGCGTGCGAAAAGTGACATTCGAATGGTGGATACCCACTCGAGTAAACGTATACGAACTAAATCGTGTACGAACCGTTCGAAAGTGAATCGAAAATACGGTACGTCAATTTTCATGCGAATTTCGTCGTATTTCGCATACGAACGGCATTCAAATGAATTCGAAAATCCGTCCCCAGTTCTCACAATAGGAACTGACGTCAAATCCAAGCAGGCAATAGAGAAAGAGAAATATATATCCTCTATTATAGATTCGGGACAACACCGGTATCAGGTCTAAGGAGAGACCAAGTTAAAAAGGTGGAGAAAATGGAGACAGGTCCTCCACCTCACGGGTACCTCATCCGGAGACAAGATCCTCTTGGAGACAACCGTGGAAGGGTGTATACTCTCGTAGGAGATAGATGTCCACTCCTCGGGGGAAGAACATCTGTCCCATCCTTATACTATCTCTGTCCCCCCTACAATATGAAAATCCCTATGTATGAGTTACGGCTGTATGATGAGTTTCGTCCCCAAAGCAGAAGGAAAAGAGGGAGACCTACAACTACGTGGTTAGATGAAGTACCCCAGTTTATTAGAGATAGCTATTAAGAGAAAAAATGACAAAATCGAACGCTATTGTGGCCAGTCAAATATATAACTAGTAGATACTCATATATTTATTTAAATGTTTTGATAAATTTATAGTTCTCCACGAAAAAATAAATTTTGTTGTTAAAAAATTGGCTTGCGTGATGCCCCCGCCCCAAACTATGAATAAATTCTTGCATATATCGAGGTGACATAATTCCTGTACATTTTCTCTCTCTAATTGCTCGACTTTTTTTAGAAATGAGGCCCTCTAAAGTACTAAGTTAGTTGCCTGGTTTTGCATTGTTACCTGTTCAGTTTTAATTTAAAAATAGATGCAATTTTTATTAAATTACTTAAAATCGACTTGTCCAAAATTGTTCAAATTTGGGATGTGTATTCGGCATATGCAAACCTTTAAAAACCTATTTACGATTTGGCTGTAAAATAAACAGAAGAGCCAATATATTTGGATAGTGCAAAATTTGTATGGTATTTCCTATGTTTCCAACGACGATGCACCACCCGGTATATTTTTTAACTCAGTGTTTTTTACTATTAAATTTCCATTCCAAAAATACCATAATGTCATATACTATACCGAGTGGTTTCTGAAATATAACCGTTTTTAAACTAAATTTACTACTTATTTAACCTGTATATATAGGGTGAGTCAAAACTCACAGTATTTTTCTCAACTCTTTTAAATAAAACACCCTACATTTTGTATCATAACCGGACAGAATTTTATTTAACTTTTTTGTATTATTTAGCACTTTCTATACTTAAAATAGATATTTATTGAGAAAATTGTGTTTTTTGAAAATATAAGACATGGCTTCACTTTCGCCCATTCAATAGTAGACGTTTCACAATTGACTTCCACGTACCGACGAAAACACTGGAGAGGTATTACAAGACAAATCACACCAAAATATCATTGAAATATCACCAAAGAACTAATAGGGTCTGGTTGCACTTTATAGGGCTAAAAACGAAGACAGATTTGTACGTCACATAAAAAATCTCCAGCGTTCAGGTTTCCCACTGTATAAACATGATCTTAGGGAGTTGAAACTTCCCCAAAATTTAAACACACAAAACCAAAAAGACAGGCAGGTCATGACTTGATAGAACCCTACGATACTCACCCTAAACGTTACAGAATATTTAGTTTTCTTTCTTCTATTATATATAAACATGTTCTTAGAAACAAATAAATGCAGTCAATAAATAATACCTTAAACATTACTTGTACTTTTTAAAGTTTGAATTAAGTAAATCTATAAAAAAATACTATGTAGTAGATTCCTAAAAGTTAGATAATACTATGTATATACTAGCGAAGGTTGTTTACAACATCTAGGTATTTACAGGCAGAAAAAAGAAATAATGTGTTTCTTCTGCATTTTTTATACACCTTCTTCTTCTTCTTCTTCTTCTTTTACTTCTTGTTTCTTTTACTTAAATTAAAAAGTTGCACTTGACAGACAAATTGACCGACTGGATGGATGTCTCGCTGAAATTGCCACTGCCTCTTCTATCTTGAGTAGTCTTCGTATCTACACTTGCAAAAAAAGAGAACAAATTTTGTTAATCTGAAACAATGTAAGAGCGAAAATATATGATTTAACAATGTTCAAGAATTTTTTAAAGATAATTTAAATAATAAATAAAATAATATATAAGGTTAAATAAAGTTATTTTTTTTAATAATTTTTTAAGTACTAATAATCTTTTAATCATCCATACTGACGGGATGTGTGTCGCAGTTGTACGCCATCATACATATTCAAATTGTTTATTCTGGAGTATTCGTTAACTGCCCTTTTGCCTAGAGTAACAGAAAAACAAAATTGTTTTAACTTAGAATAACATACAGTAAAAATCATAATTTTAATATGAAGTGACAATCGATCATAATTTCTCTAAAAACTAGTTATCAAAAATTAATATTCAAACTGAATAATGTATAAGGGATACTAAATAAACGTTTAGTCACGTGTTTAAGCTTGACCGACCCATCGTTGCCCACTTTTACATATTTTCTTTTAATCAACATATTTTGGGAAACAAAAATAAATAAATTATACCTATACAGACCGGACCACCGTAGTAGTAACATAGGCAGAACCGCGGACAAATTAGCGTATACCCGTCCGCCGGATAAAAAGCAGGCGAAAAAATGCGATAAAATAAAAATAGGTAGATATGTGATAAGAATGTTTCATAATTTGTATTTATTCGTGTTTTAATAGCCAAAACGAATACATAGATTCTCGCGACAGTTCTCGTGTAAAATTTATTTTTTAAGTAAAATAATGGATGTTTACGAAGTTCCTGAGAAAATTCAAATTGTAAAATGGTATTTCCAAAATAGGTCTTATCGGGATATACAAACAATTTTTCCACAAACTTTTGTAAACAGAGCAATTCTCTCTTTACCTACTGTATCAAGAGTCATTAATAATTTTGAAACACATGGGTGCGTGTTTCCACAAAAACACAAGAAGCCTGATGTGTTGATTAATGAAGAACTGGTGTTAAAGCAAGTGTTTAACCGTTTAATTAGTGGATATGGAACTATTTTGTGGCCCGCTAGATCACCAGATCTTTCTCCCAATGATTTCTTTTTGTGGGGTTATGTAAAACCCAAAGTGTATGGTCATAATAGAGCTAATAATCTGGATGAGCTTCTAGTAAAAATACGAGAGGCTTTCCAAACTATTAGCCCTAATATGTTAGCCAATTTCAGACGGGGATTTTACGACCGCCTAGGCTTCTGTCTAGCACAAGAAGGTGGTCTTTTTCAACACTTGTTTTATAACTTTTTTTTATTTAGAGTAATATTTTATTTTTTTTGGGGTTTAGAGAATTTATTTATTTTTAATTTTTGTTTGTAAACACACTCAAATAATAAAGATTTAAGAATTTTTATTTTAAATGTTATCTTAAGTGAAGGTAAACACTTAAAATGAAAATAATAAATACTCGGCACTCCTCGTGTCCTATTCCTAGTCTGTCACGACCGACCCGTCCAAGCACAACTGCAACTGCGTACTGCCTGACTAGCCGACTAGCCGGCAGTGAATCTCGAGTACGAACGCAAATTGGGTAAACGTAAATTCGTCCGGCAACTTGCTATGTTACTAGTAGCCTGGTCTTCTCTGTATATATAAACAGTTATTATTTATATCAACAAAACTTACCTACTTAACAGCACTTAAGCGATATAAAGGGCAATTACTATCGGTTTCTCGTTGAAAATATTCTATATAAGGTTGCTATGATTTTTTTTGCTAAGCCTATTAAGCTATCTTGTACACTTCGCAATAAAAGAGGTTCTAAAAAGAACAATGTTCGACTGCAAGGTTTCCTAGTAAAAAAATTTAAGCTTAACAGCGTTTACGGACCGTCCGTCGTGTTTTTTCAAGATAGCCGTCGGACGGAGCATACTCGCCCATGTGAAATTGTTCATATAAACTCATGGTATTTGCTCGAAGTCGCGGACGGTCCGCTCCATCTGAAAACGCTGTAAAATATCACAATTCATTTAAACCAAAAACTCGTAATACAAAATTAAAGTGTCAAAACGAATGACAATGTCAGGAAATAAATAAATAAATGTTGCTACTTGATGCACCTGAACACCAGCGGAAAATTTAAATTCCAGTTAGCCAGAGAGGCGCCGAATATGGCCATGTTTGGCAACAATAAATTTAAAAATCGCGCCCGCGATTACGTAACTAAAAGTTTAATTGGTATCAAATATATAAAGTATCCTGTTAATTTTTTTTCAAGTTCAGCCGACAGAAATTATCATCGATCCCCTTTAATCCATGCTAAGACGCCATTTTTAAAGCTATACTGTTTGTTTCAACACATTTATGTTAAATAAACGTAACCTACCGAGTGCGTCTCAAAAGTGGCTCACCCCACTCACTTTTATTTTCTTAGATAAAAAAAAACAGATTTGGTTTGTTAGTAGATGAATAAATTAGAATTGATTGACGTATTCAATTGTTTTTAGTCACATCCTGTTTCACCGATAATAACTACAACTACCTATTGATTTTGGCACCCCCGGTATATTTTTACTTTATTCGATAGAAAATGACACTCTGAATAGAATGACATATCATATGTCAACTGTTGACATTTTAGCTTATTTTAAATTTCAATTTATAGTGCCATGTATGTGTTAAAAACACTAATTTTTAATCAAGGAGCCTTGGAAAAATTAGATTTGAGCGTCTAATGATTTTCGTGTCTTGTCCGGACCCGTTATAAGATGCCCAAATCGTATTTTAAATCATATCTCAATTTTTTCAAACGGAACAAGGGTGGCTCATTAGCATATTTGGAAAAAGCATTTTTTTACGAATAATTTGGTACCACACACATGGTATTTCGAGTCAAATTGTCATTATGAACCGTATATTACAATTTCAAATAAACTATATGCGAAAATGTCAAAAATTAACATATTATTTGTCATTATCTATTCAGAGTATCATTTTCTATCGAACAAAGTAGGAATATGCCGAGGGTGCCATTTAAAAATCAAAAGTTGGAGTTATTTCCGGTGAAACAGGAAGTGACCAAAAACAATTGAATAAATCAATCAATCCTAATTTATGTTATATACTAACATACCAAATCTCGTTTTACCTGAAAAATTAAAAAAGATATAGGGGTGAGCCACTTTTAAGACGCACCCGGTATAGTTTACAGATCTACTGCTTTATATTTTCATGTATAATAATTTTTATTACTTGTTTTAAATTTACAAAATCGAGTAAGTTTTCTAAATTAAAAAAATATTAAAATATACAGGGTGAGTCTTAAATAAGTGCAAATATTTTCAGGGTATCTTGATAAAAGAAGCATATTTTCTCTGTACCGTTTTTCAAATAAATTCAAAATAACCGAGTTATTTTACTTTGAAAATTTCTAAAAAAAATATCTTTTGCTAAAATTTTGAGAACCACTGGGTCTTTTCTGGATTTTCTTTCTTGTAAATTTAATCTACTACCTATGTTGCCATTTTATTTATAAATAATGTTTTTTAATTAAAAACTAAAAAAATTTCCAAAGAATTAAAAAAAATCCAAATCTCCAAAAAATATTTTTCGCGAAAAAAACATGTATATTATAGTGCTTCTGGGGTCGAAATACAGGGTGGTCCGAACTGTATTCCGGAAACTTTGGCAGCATATTCTACAGATAAAAGTAAGTAAAAAAGTTCGTATAAATGTATGGCCTAAAATGCTTAGTTTCAGAGATACAGGGTGTAGAAGTTTCATTTTTATTTCGATTTTTTCCAAATAATTTTTGAAGTAACGTCAATATTTGGATGTAAATTGGTGTCTGGGAGTTTTGTGACACGGAAAATTTGATTTTGATGCCAAAATTACGCCTATTTGTAGGGGGCGCCACCTACATGTGTTTTAACAGTTTTGAAGAGTAATAACTTTTCGTCCGTACCTGAATAAAACCACTGACTAAAAAAATATACATTTCCATGACTTTTTATGTAAAAAATGTCTCTTGGTAAAAATCGCTACGAGCAACCGTTCTCAAGATATTTAGAATAGAAATAGTCAGTACATGCCATTATTGACAAAAAATAAGCACACGTTGAGTATAATTATTTGACTGAAATAATTTTTTTTTAATTAATCATAGTTTTTCTACGAAAAAATGATGATTAAACAGTTTCTGTTGAACTTCTGACACAAAAAGATGTGCAAAAACTATTTAGTCAACATGTTTATGTCAATGATGACCGGTATTAATAATTTCGATTCCAAATATCTCGAGAACCATTACTCGCAGCGATTTATACCAAGAGACCTTTTATATGTAAAAAAATTCGTAAATGTATATTTTTTTACTCAGTAGTTTTATACAGGTACCGACGAAAAGTTATTACCCTTCAAAACAGTTAAAACACATGTAGGTGGCGCCACCGACAAATGGGAGTCTTATTGATATCAAAATCAAATTTCCCATGTCAAAAAACACTTATCCACCAATTTTCATCCAAATATTGACGTTGCTTCATAAATTATTTGGAAAAAATCGAAATAAAAATGAAACTTCTACACATTGTATCTCCGAAACTAAGCATTTTAGGACATACATTTATACCAACTTTTTTACTTATTTTTATCTGCAGAATATGCTGGCGAAATTTCCGGAATACAGTTCGGACCACCCTATATACTTCCCATAAAAATAGTTGCGCTTATTTAAGTCTAACCCTGTATAATACAGAAATATGTATATGAAAGTAACCAAATATGGAATAGTATACCTATAATATGGAATACCACCATTTCTCGGATACGAATACGCCTAATCGCAAATGACGAAAATGATTTTTAAACTTTCCATCATTATACTCACGTGCAGGGTGCAGGTTTTGCCTTGTCATTCAAACGGGCTTTGTGGCTTGTGGCTACGGTGAGTGTTTTCTTTCAGCTCTATGAGAAGATTTTAAGGTGCCCAGAAAGTAAGAAATTCTTGATACGTGATTGCAAATAATATTGTATATTATGACAATGCATTGATTACATGTGTTTTAATTGTTTTAGGGGTCTTTTCTTTCCTGAATGTATTTAATAAACAAATCTGATATACGTTTTGAATAGTTTCAAGCAAGTTATTTAGGTACCTTTATTTTCAATTTGTTTTTAAGATAATTTTATACTTTAAATTACTTAACATAAAATATGTAACAGAAAACAGCTATTGGTTATACCGGGTGTTGCATCGTCGAGCGGGACATAGGAAATTCCATGTAAATTTTAATGGGGTCAATTATTGACTTCCCTAATTATTTTAGAGAATAATTCTGTTTAGGCTTATTGAAGAACACTAAAACCCACACTCAAAAGAATAACTTTAGATATTTTTGATTAGCCCGTTTACGAGTTATCGCCGATTTCTTTTTAAATATTTCTCCTTTCTTATGGCCCTGTATTTACTTATGAGCACCAGTCAAGGTAAAAGATAACTGTAAAATGAAGTTGTCATTTAATAGTACCTAAATTAATAAGTTATTGAATATTGTAATAATACTATAATTAACCTTGTATTTGAAAACTTTATTTTACTTTAATTTATATTAATTTGTACTTATAAATACATCTTTAAGATTTTCGATGTAGGAATGAGTTTTCAATAATAATAAAGCACTAAATAGGTAAATTTCTGAAATGACAACTTCATTTGACAGTTATCTTTTACCTTGACTGGTGCTCATATGTAAATACAGGGCCATAAGAAAAGAGAAATATTTAAAAAGAAATTGGCAATCGTAAACGAGCTAATCAAAAATATCTAAAGTTATTCTTTTGAATGTGGGTCTTAGTGCTCTTCAATAAACCTAAATAGAATTCTTCTCTAAAATAATTAGGGAAGCCAATAATTGACCCCATTAAAATTTACGTGGGATTTCCTATGTCCCGTCCGACGATGCAACACCCGGTATGTGCAACTGTATGACTGATAATAACTAAAGCCCCCTACTCACACTTAGCTACTTCACTTCCTTCCTTCGTCGCGTCCCTTCGTCCAAAAATCTTATATTTACTATGGAAAATGTCGATTTTATGCGACTGTGTGTTCCTTCGTTCCTTCGTCTCGAAACGCTCCTTCCCCGTACTGTCGGTTTTTGGACGAAGTAGCAAAGGAATTATCACGAACACAAATAAATATTAAAATATATAGATAGATGTTAGATTTCATTCGTAGTTGATTTCTTGATTTGGCAGTACGTCTGTACAGGGTGTCCCATTTTCCTATGTTTTGCAGAGTTTCTCGTTTATGAGTATACATACAAAGATGGGGTTTTCACATTACGCTGTTACTTTTTTATGAAACTAAAGATGCTACATACAGATATGTCCTAGCTCTCTTACTTCCTAAAATACAGGGCGAATCTGAAATTATTGCATTTTTCGATCCCCTTTATATCAGAACTTATCGAAAAGGTGAAAACGGTCTTCCGTACAGTTTTTCACGTAGAATGCAGTTACGTAACTATTTCTTCGTTGGAATCTGTCTTTTTTAAATTGACTAAAACTTATATGATTTTTTAAATGCGATATTTTGTATATTATTTTATTTTCCTTGTTACGGGCTTTCTAAAATACTTATCTTCATAAACGGGGTAAAAATGCATTATTTAACTATATTACATAGTCGGCCGGTTTAAATTAGGTAATCAAAACAATCAACTAATTTATTCGACGTAAAATGTTGGTTATTGGCATGTTATTTAAAAGTAGCACAAGTTCAGTTTCCGTGTAGTTTATCAAAATATCACGATGCAAAGCAAAATTATCTGGTAAAATTAAGTTAAATAAAATAAGAGCCGTTTAACAGTTTAGCAGTACCTAAATAAATAAATATAGAGTATATTATAATTTTAGAAAGCTCATAACAAGGCAAATAAAATAAAAAATAATATATAGAGTGTCCTGTTTAAAAAAAAGAACATAAGTTTGAGTCATTTTTCGAAATAGACAGCTCCCAACGAAGAACTACTTTCGTCACTGCATTCTACCTGGAAAACGAGACAGGGGCGGTGGGTAAGTACTCAATAGGTAAAACAAAACAAAATCAGGGTATCCGGTATATACCTGTACATTTAGATGAACAGTCTAATTTTATAAAAGGTATTTTCAACGACCGCATAGTAAATACCCGGTATAATACCAGCAATATCAAGAATACGAGTATATCTACAATATTCCTTATATATATATATTGGTATATTTCTATTCCCGGTATTATACCGGGTATTTACTATGCGGTCGTCGGAAACTCCTTTTATTAAAATTAGGATGTTCATCTAAATCTACAGGTAAGCATATACATATATACCCAGATTTTATTTATCTCTTTTAACTAAGAAGGTTAGGATAAATCTGTGTGTAGCATATTTAGTTTCATAATAAGTAGAACAGGGATGTGAAAACGGCATCTTTATATCTCTACTCATAAACCAGAAACCCCATAAAACACACAAAAATGGGACATCCTGTACATCTAGCAATCGCCAGTCGATATAAAAATAATTTACACACAGTAGTCTAAAAAATGGAAGAAAAAAACAATATTGTCTTCATATTTGTGAAAAAATACATGTCCATATTTATGTAATCGTAGCGACAAAAATAAAAAAATAGAAATAGTGTGCATGATGCCTTTACAAAAATATCTGAAGAAATGGGGATTGACATCAACGTTTAATTAGTATGTCATATTTCATAGTTTCGATATAAATTACATAATAAACTTTACTCTATTGTTGACTCGCCTTTTACATTCATACTGATATACCTTGTTGATTTATTAAAATATATATTATTAAAATTCAATTTTTATGACACGAAAAAGAATTGCAGTTTTATAAAAAAAAATTATGCGCCTTTCGGATTTTTTAAAAATTTTAGAGGTTACTAGATATTCGTAATAAACATGTAGCTGCCATATTAAAAATATTTTGTGGTGTGTTGTTGCATAATCGACTAATTTCCAAGCATCGAATGGACGAAGGAAGGAAGCGAAGGGACGAAGGAACGAAATGAAGTGACGAAGTAACACGAGGAAGTAAGGCGAGGAAGTAACGCGAGGAAGGGACGAAGGAGCGAAGTGTGAGTATGGGGCTTAAAGCCTCATACTCACACTTCGCTCCTTCCTCTCCTTACTTCCTCGCGTTCCTTCGTCCCTTCGCTTCCTTCCTTCGCCCATTCGATGCTTGGAAATTAGTCAATTATGCAACAACACACCACAAAATATTTTTAATATAGCAGCTACATGTTTAATACGAAATATCTAGTAACCTCTAAAATTTTTAAAAAATCCGAAAGGCGCATAATTTTTATTTTATAAAGCTGCAATTCTTTGTCGTGTCAAAAATAAAAATTGAATTTTAATAATATATATTTTTTTAATAAATCCGAATATTTCAGTATCATGTACAAGGTATATCAGTATGAATGTACAAGGCGAGTCAACAATAGAGTAAAGTTTATTATGTAATTTATATCGAAACCATGAAATATGACATACTAATTAAACGTTAATGATGTCAATTCCCATTTCTTCAGATATTTTTGTAAAGGCATCATGCACACTATTTCTATTTTTTTATTTTTGTCGCTACGATTACATAAATATGGACATGCATTTTTTCACAAATATGAAGACAATATAGTTTTTTTCTTTCATTTTTTAGACTATTGTGTGTGAATTATTTTTATATCGACTGGCGATTGCTAGATGTACAGGATGTCCCATTTTTGTGTGTTTTATGGGGTTTCTGGTTTATGAGTAGAGATATAAAGATGCTGTTTTCACATCATTGTTCTACTTATTATGAAACTAAATATGCTACACACATATTTATCCTAGCCTTCTTAGTTCAAAGTTATTTCTTATTTCTTTCTTTTACTTTTATTTTTTAATTGTAGAAATTTTTGCATTTTTCGATAACCTTTGTATCTCGATTATCTTATAACTTATTGAAAAGGTGAAAAGGGTCACTGATGGGCGGTGGGTAAGTAACCAATTTGTAGATAAATAAAATCTCATATACCTGTAGGTTTAGATGAATATCCTAATTTTAATAAAAGGAGTTTCCGACGACCGCATAGTAAATACCCGGTATAATACCGGGAATAGAAATATACCAATATATAATATCTACAATATATATAAGAAATATTGTAGATATACTCGTATTTCTGATATTACTGGTATTATACCGGGTATTTACTATGCGGTCGTTGGAAATACCTTTTATAAAATTAGACTGTTCATCTAAATGTACAGGTATATACCGGATACCCTGATTTTGTTTTGTTCTACCTATTGAGTACTTACCCACCGCCCGTGTCTCGTTTTTCAGGTAGAATGGCAGTGACGAAAGTGGTTCTTCGTTGGGAGCTGTCTATTTCGAAAAATGACTCAAACTTATGTTCTTTTTTTAAACAGGACACTCTATATATTATTTTTTATTTTATTTGCCTTGTTATGAGCTTTCGAAAATTATAATATACTCTATATTTATTTATTTAGGTATTGCTAAACTGCTAAACGGCTATAATAAAATAAGAGCCGTTTATTTAACTTAATTTTACCAGATAATTTTGCTTTGCATCGTGATATTTTGATAAACTACACGGAAACTGAACTTGTGCTACTTTTAAATAACATGCCAATAACCAACATTTTACGTTGAATAAATTAGTTGATTGTTTTGATTACTTAATTTAAACCGGCCGACTATGTAATAAAGTTAAATAATGCATTTTTACCCCGTTTATGAAAATAAGTATTTTAGAAAGCTCGTAAAAAGGAAAATGAAATAATATACAAAATATCGTATTTAAAAAAACATATATCTAAGTTTTAGTCAATTTAAAAAAGACAGATTCCAACGAAGAAATAGTTACGTCACTGCATTCTACGTGAAAAACTGTACGGGAGACCGTTTTCACCTTTTCGATAAGTTATGACACAAAGGGGATCGAAAAATGCAATAATTTCCGATTCGCCCTCTATTTTAGGAAGTAAGAGAGCTAGGACATATCTGTATGTAGCATCTTTAGTTTCATAAAAAAGTAACAGGGTAATGTGAAAACGAGAAACCCTGCAAATATAAACGAGAAACCCTGCAAAACACACGAAAATGGGACACCTTGTACAGACGTACTGCCAAACCAAGAAATCAACTACGAATGAAATCCAAGATCGATTTATATATTTTAATATTTTTTTGTGTTCGTGATAATTCCTTTGCTACTTCCTCCAAAAACCGACAGTACGTGGATGGAGCGTTTCGAAGAAGTAAACAGACGAAGTAGCGTTTTGACGAAGGAGGAAGGAACACAGTCGCATAAAATCGACATTTTCCCATAGTAAATATAAGATTTTTGGACGAAGGGACGCGAGGAAGGAACGAAGTGAAGTAGCGAAGTGTGAGTATGGGGCTTAAGAATAAAAATGTTTGATTTACAATACCTTTTTTATTATATAACACAAATACTAAATGTTATTCCATATTTGGTTGCTTTCCTCTACTGTTAACAAAAATACAAAACATTAACAAAAATAAACAAACATTGTTATATACAAATTATAAGTATACTTATATCTACTTAATACCTAAATCTTAAGCTTATTACTATGGAAGGTGTCTCTTAACTCTTAAATAATTATATTTATTTTAATGGTTGATCAGTGATATATAGAGTGCGAATCCAAAAATCTTCTTATTCCATATACGCTGTCGACAGGGGAGATCAATAAATAATAAAAAATTTTGTCGTACTGTTGTTCCAAATTTTTAGATTTTTCGACATTAGTTTGGCATGTGTCCTAGATTTTGTTGTTTTTGTTGAACTTATAGACTAATATATAAATAATTCTTCTTTATTCCTCTGAACTGTTCGTAATCGAGGGCGGATACAGACATTTATTTTAGGGGGAGCCCAAATAAAAAGTAATGTAGAATATGCTTTATATGGCGCTATTTTAAACCTAAAGGCCTAATATTTAACCCAATTTAAAGATTTAAGGGGGGGCTAGGCCCCATTGCCTCCTTCTATATATACCACTGCGTTCGTAATAACTATTTTATGTGTACATAATTTAATAATTTATCTGTACCTAGTTAGTTTAGTAACTTTTACTCTATTTATTTAGACTTTTAATCATGACTCATACAGAGAAATAAAATAAACCAAGAATATAATATAACAAACAGGATATTCTTATTTGTGACCAGCCAAATAAAATAATAAATATATAGGTACATTTGCCCATGTGCAGAACGCAGAAGTGTAAAAAAGATCTAAAAACATTATTTGTAATATGAATTATGTTACTTATATCTTATATCGTTAATTGAAGAAATAAGGTAATTTAATAATGAATAAGGTAGTAATAATTTCCCAATTCTTTCATTCAAACGTTATACCGGATGCGTCCCAAAAGTGGCTCACCTCTATAACTTTTTTATTTTTTCCGATAAAAAAACAAGATTTGGTATGTTAGTATATGACATAAATTAGGATTGATTGACGTATTCAGTCGTTTTCGATTACTTCCTGTTTTACCGGAAATGACTACATCTTTTGATTTTTAAATGGTACCCTCGGTATTTTTTTTACTTTATTGGGTAGAAAATGACACTCTGAATAGAATGACATATCACATGTCAAGTTTTGACATTGCTCGTGACCCTTGTGACTGGGTAGGCGACAAAATTTTAGTTGCGTCTATTTGCCCCCCCCCCTAATTTACATAATACCCTAACCCAGTTTATAAATATACGTTACCTCTGGGTTAAAAACATAGCTCAAGAATATTTAGGACAAAACTAAAGCAAAAATAACAGCATTCAACGTAATGACATAATGACTGACATAATGTACAAGTATGTATATGTTTTTTATCATTACAATGGAGTCACTATGAATAGAATTTTATTTTATTTTTTTTTATTTACGCAAAGTTAAAAATTGGTAGTATTGAGAAAAAGAATAATTATGTTTTATATATTAAATTGATCAGTCAGTCATTGTCAGTCTTTTAATAAAGAAAAGTTATTTATTATTATATCAATAAAATCATCAGATTGTTGAAGAGCTGTGAAAAGATCTTTTTAGATTGAAAGTAAGGCAAGTGACGATAAACGTTTATTTTTCACGGAATCTCTACTATAAATTTTAATGCATTTCAAACATGAAAAATGTCTCTCAACCCAAGTACTTGTCAATGGTGTAATATAACAAACAAAAGAAACAATTTGAAAGCCTCTGGAAATATATTTCCAGGATTATTCTCCTTAAATTATTTTATAATTGAAATGATCATATATATTATGTTGGTCAATAATATTTTTTGTTTGTTAAATCACTGTTAAATGCGTTGGAAATGTATCAATATAACAAGTTTGTTAAATCAGATGTTAAATGCGTTGGAAATTTTTTTATAGGATTCTTTAAATTTCGGTTCCGCAAGAGATAAATAAAAATAATTGAGACATACAATTTTATCTAATATTTCATAAAATAAAATTCGCAAAGATATTTGACTTAGCCGCATTTATTGACATATCGAATTGAAATAGCACACTGAGACTTTTCTGTAATATCTGCTGTATCGTCTTCTTGCACTGAATAAAATAATGCGCTTTTTTATTTCGGATTCTTTTATTTTGGTGGCGTATTCTGAAATACAACCGGTTATATCATTTTGAATAATCTCGGACAAGCCCGAAAAATGTTTCCAATTTGCTTTAAACGTTTTTTGAATTTTCATTTAAAAGTTTTAAATGCTACGTATAATGAATCATATGAAATATCCCCTTAACGAAATATGATATATCTCCTTATGAAATATCCGGAATATCCCCTTAACATCGAAGCCTACCGAGCCTCCACGAGTTCATGCGAAGGCGACCGAAGATTTCGCCTAAGCCCCGCTCAAGCAACACTGTTCCAGAGTATATACGTCGTTAAGCCCCGCCTTAATACGATACAACTCCGACTTACGTCGCGTCACTACCGCACGATGTGTTAGACAGAGACAGAATGCCGTATACGTCGTGCATCGACTCTGATAGTAGGCGATGCAGAAATCGCCGAACAAAGGCACTCCAACGGTCAAAATTATTTTGTTTTCTAACGTAGCGGCACAGTCAGCGTACGCCAGCGATAGTGAATATTTTAATATACAAGACCACAAATATTAAAATAATATTGATCATTAAAACACACTTCCGTGTATTAACAGTATTTTTATGTATTGGCAACATTAATAGTAAATAATGTAATGTAATAAACCGCTTAAATTCTGCCAAAATTTTAGGGTAGGCGCCGCCTATACCTTGCCTACCTTGACGAGTCGCCACTGTTTATTTGAAATTGTGACATGCTGTTCATAGCGACATTTTGATTCGAAATACCTAGTGTATGGTACCAAATTATTCCTAAAAAAATGTTTTTTCCAAATATGCTAATGAGCCACCCTTGGTCCATTTGAAAAAATCGAGATATAATTAAAAATACGATTTGGGCATCTTTTATTCGGCCAGGACAAGACACTAAAACATTAGACGATCAAATTTATTTTTCCAAGGCTTCTTGATTAAAAATTAGTGTTTTTAACACAGCCATGGCATTCTAGATTGAAATAAAATTTAAAATACTTTTGTTTGTTAATTTTGTTTTAGACGAAAATGTCAAAAGTTGACATATGATGTCATTCTATTCAGAGTGTCATATTCTATCGAATAAAGTACAAATATACCGAGGGTACCATTTAAAAATAAAAAGTTGTAGTCGTTTCCGGTGTAACAGGAATTGACCAAAAACAATTGTATATGTCAATCAATGTCATATACTAACATACCAAACCTCGTTTTTTATCTGAAAAAATAAAAAAGTTATAGGGGGTGAGTCACTTTTGAGATGCATCCGGTATACTATACCTAATAGTATAATTAATATTAAGCGATATTTTTAAGATTTTCTAAATATGACAGCGAAAAAAACTTATAATCTCTATCACTTTTTGATCTCCCCCTAAGACAGTATCATAAATATTTTTTTCTTAAGAGACACCCTGTAGATACACTTTATCCAACATATGCATTCCACTGTATATATTTACTTCAATTACTTTAACATATACTGTAAAAACATGTCGTTAAAAGTCAGCTATTTTAATTATTTAACATCACTTAAACTTATTATACTTAAAAGGCTACTTTACATAATTATTTAAGCACCTTAATAAACGTAATCTTAATCTTAATGCGCCTATTTAATGAGTCAGGCGATATCCGCTATACTAGCCGTCATTAAAACCTGATTTAGTGCTTATACATACCCTCGTCTATCCTTCGGGAAGCTTCCTCCAAGTCCCCCTTCGCGTCCCTCAGGATAGTGTACATCAGAGGCATCATCTCCCAGGGGTAGTTGAACTTGTCCAGTAATTTTTGACAGTCCTCCAACAGGTCGGCGTTTTGGTGAGCTGAAATCAAAATTCACGTTTTAAACTTTTATCGAATTAATGAACTACAAAATGCTAACCAAGCAAACATAAAACCATATATAACAGTGGCGTCTCGTGACTAGTGTTACTGGGTAGGCGACAAAATTTTAGTTGAGTCTATTTAGCGCAAAGATATTTGACTTAGACTTTTATTATTATTAACATATCGAATTGAAATAGCACACTGAGACTTTTCTGTAATATCTGTTGTATCGTCTTCTTGCACCGAATAAAATAACGCGCTTTTTTTTATTTCGGATTCCTTTATTTCTGTGGCGTGTTCTGAAATTTACACCGGTGTATGATCATTTTTAATAATATCGGACAAGCCCGAAAAAATGATTTCTAAATTGGTGGTGAGGCGTGGTGGAAGGTGGCAGTATAAAGTTTTAAATGCCTAAGATAATGAGATCATGGATGAAATATCCCCTTAACGAAATGTGATAATATCTCCTTATGAAATATCCGGAATATCCTCTTAACTTCTAAGCCTACCGAGCCTCCATGACTTCATGCGAAGGCGACCGTATATTTCGCCTAAGCCCCGCTCAACTTAGCAATATCTATCTCGACTTCACCTGCTCGCGCTAAACTCTGAACAGCTTTAATACAGAAGATGCCGTACTCGTGCATCGACTCTGAATAGTAGGCGATGCAGAGAATCGCCGAAAAAGGCTTTTCTACGGTCAAATAATTTTATTTCAAACGCAGAGGCACAGTCAGTGTACGCCAGCGATAGTAAATGAATATTTAATATGACAAGAAACCACAAATATTAAATAATATTGATATTAAACACGTTCCGTGTATGACAGCTATTTTTATGGAGTTGACCACATTAATGTAAATAATGAATGTAATTAAACGCGAAATTCTGACAAAATTAAGGGTAGGCGTCGCCCAAGGACTGTATACACATCGGGACAGATCAACTCTGTGTATTAGGATTAACGTGTAAGACAGTGAAGTAGGCAGCTTAATGGCAAATCAAATGTAATTTAAAAAGAGAAAAGTTGGGGGTATGGGTGGGAACATTTCTTCTAAGCGGTAATACCGGATTTTGAATCAAAATTTCAAACCGATAAAAGTAGACATTTCAAAGAATGTGGCATCTTAGGTTGGATCTGGCATTTTCCAACAATTAGGTTACCCATTTTACTACAACTGTAATGTATTTAGGCTTAAATGATATTATCTTATTTCAGTAGTATACTTGAACATTTTTAACATAGTTTTTTATTCTAATTCTTTAAGACTCGATATATACTGGTCGCAAGAGAAATCTTGGGTCGGTATTTTAGTCATCATTTACCTATATGTCTAGAAGTAAATCGCTATGGCAATTTTGTAAGTCGGGGAGAGAAAATCATTACCTAGTCCAGCTTAAGTCCGGAGCTTCAACTCATACGCTGGAAATATTCCTTTTCTTCCTTCGTTGGTCATTATTTTCCTGTCCATTGTATACATCACGAGCTCTATAGACTCTGTCACGACAGATCGGCACCCCAAAGCGTGTGACATTTCGGTTGATATCATTAACTAGAATAGAACCAAAAAAGAATATGCTGTATTACGTAGTAAAGGTGCAAATGTATGTGTCGACATTCTAAGTAGTAATAAATAATATGGAGTGACCAGTTAAGTGCTTTAAATGATTGATCTTTGTTTGTTTAAATTACCGTGGTCATGACTTAACACAATGTATGAATCGTTTAATTTCTAGTGCACTCCAGTAAATATTTTATCGTAATCAGTACGATTACATTGTTCAAAAACAAACAGAATTTGCTTTAGTACGTTTTGTAATTAATTGATTATCTGTCTTATTATGCAACTAAGGATGTACGTGTCTACGTAATAGTGCTTCAGGCATCTGTAACTCCTATATATCGTATTTTTTCTACTAAACGTTGACACACGGAGAATCAGAACCAAACGGGTGTACCTTCATTAAATAAACTTCACTAAAAAAAAATGTCTTTATTTTTTTATTTACACAGAAAATACATATGAAATGGCCCATAACCTTCTTAGGCATTGCAAATGTGGAAATATCCACAATCTATTCACCGATCCGATTTAAAGTGGGATGGTAATAAGTCTCCATTTTCCTATCTTTTACTCTTCTCCTTCTACCCCGTGTTTCTCTTCTCGCTCCAAAGTATGAATCGTGATGTAGGAACAAACGTTGAGATTCTTGCATAACACGTACATCTCTGCAAATAAGCCTTACGCCAATATTATATGTTCCTACTTTCTCGCGTTTATATGAAGTTTTATAATGACTACTTTTGTTTATTATGTTGTTTGCAATTTAAACGTTAAAAACTTTTCTTCTTTCCTTATAAA